>NW_025896043.1:2315143-2387695 GCF_002878395.1 Capsicum annuum
CTTGTTAGATGTTTATTCTATTTAGTCATAATTAGGTGCTTTTCTAAATAATGGATGGATGACGACCGTCTTAAGAGAAAATTAGTCATTTAATTGCATGTAACTGTTCTTCTGGATCACATGACATTATAACATAAGTATGTGATGGATCATTACATTTGAAACACCTAGGCTTTAGTTGTGACTCTTGTTGTGATTGTTGGTTTTAGTTGAATTCATGTAATTATTGGGTCGAGAATTTATAATGCTCCTAATTGAGTTGACCATGTGCCATGAGTGTGTAAGAATGTTGTATATTCCTTATTGCAACTGATGCGAGAACTTGCCTAGTGTGTGTGCATAGCGAAATAAAGATTGTGAGTTTATGAAATGATTTAGGAATTTCTTTGATAGCCATTGTTCATACCTTCTTTTGACCTACCTTTGTACATTATCTTAGCTAGCCCCGTTGAGCCTTTAAGTTGTTCTTCTGTTAGCTTCATATGTAGCCTATTACGTTCTTTAATAGACCGTAATTTGATCAAAAAGATCCTAAGTGCTTTAATGTAAAATCAATTTGAGTTAGGAGTTTGACAATTAGAGGAAAAAGGTTAAATTGATGCCCCAAAGTCTACTTATTGGCATGTGAAATTCATGTGGTTGGGAGTAGCAAAAACTGTTGAAAAAGTTCCAAAATTTTTTTCGGACACGTTACAATGAACCTGTTTTGGCTCTGGTCCTTCTTGGACATTGTGCATCTCTACTAAGGAAAGCTGTTATAGGGGTGCATAACATGAAAAGGGTGCAAAAAAAAAAAATATTTGAATGGGTTGCATACTCCCACCATAGTGTTATTAATTGAGCTTAACGAGTTGGGGTGAAAAGAAAATCTGTGAATATAGTAGAAGTGGAAATTGTTTGTTAGAGATTCGTCTTAATTGCATAATGTAGTGTATTAAAACTCTTAGGGAAGATAGTCACTATTTCTGGCCAAAATAGTTCCTATCTATCCTTTAGCCTGCATTGCAACCCATAAAAGACCTATTTGATCCTAATCTTAGCATTCTGATATTAGTGAAGTACTACACTAAGGGAAAACATATGGTCATCAGTTGTAATTTGAGAATTCTTTGTGAGAGTGAGCGCAACTTGATTCTTGTACCCATTTTGTTAGAAATTTCATGATTGTGAGTGATTATGGGTAACTTTCTTGTTATGAGGGCATATGTTTGATGAAGGTTGGGTAATTTATATGATTTCTTTGCTTAAATAGTATGCATGAAATTGCCAACTTAATGAGTTTATTCTTGAGGGTAGGTTTTCTCTAGTAATGATTCCTGAATCTACTACTTGTTCATAATTGTTGTGTGAGCCTATTTGAGCATCTTGTTTTCCTTTGTGGGTGCTAAGACTTGTTTAGTATGCATAAATAGATATGTTGTTCGAGGAAGAACAAAGCTTTAAGTGTGGGGTGGTGATCTTGGGTGTATTTATACGCCTAAGCACAATAACTTATCCATATTTTAGCTAAGTTTAGAGAACAAATTGTCTAGTTTCTTATGTTTTTACTCTACTTCTATGTAATTAAGCTAACCGATGTGATTAGCATGATTTTAGGTATTAATGAGGTAGATGAAGACAAAATGGGACTATGGAATGTGGATGGCATATGACACAAGAGAGTAGCAGTTTGGATCAAATGTGACGCCTAGAAACTATGTCCAAGACTAGTTTGTCATTTATAATTAGTTCAGAGACTTAGAAGGCAATTATGAGAGAAAAGATTATTAAGACTTAATGCTGAATTTTTAGTCACTATGAATTATTTTGTATTAGTTTTTGAAAGGAGAGTGGCGGCTTAGCTTGGGGGGGAGAGAGAGAAAATATTTCTTCTCTCTTATTTTCACTATTCCCACACCAAGATCGTCTTCTAGTTTTTGGTATGATGAATATTTCTATTGTGATTTTTGTTTTATTCATGAGTAGCTAAGTTTATTAGTTAGGGTTATGGAAGCCTTGAAATATACAATCTATTACTTTGGGTTTTGAATTCATTATGCATTGATTTGTTTACATCATACTCTCTTCGCTTATCTTGAATTCTCGTGGTTGCAAATATAGCGGATATGCCTTAAAATGCAACTTGTTCGTAAGAAAGATTGATGCTCGGAAAAGAGAGTAATGACAACAAAATAGGATTACCAACTTCTATTTCATATGTTCATGCCTTAGTAGGATTATCTACTTGGAGATTTCGTATTATTTTTGGTAAACACTTTTGATTCGAGAGAACTAAAGTGAATTAGTCCTTGATGGTTGAGAAACACTAGGATTATTTTATTAAATACAATACACAATGCATGTATGAATTCGTAAAGCCTATAGTTAGAAAGTATTGAAAACTACAAGGTGAACATAACCCTAGCTTGCTATTTCTTTGAATTTTAATACTACTACACGTATTTCATCTTGTTAAACAGAAACCATTAATTTGTGAACTGAATCAAATCCCCCTATTTATTTTACGGAAAAGAACGATTAAAAGTCAACTAATCTGCATTCAACTTAATTAACACGATATTCCCTATGGGATTCGACCCCAACCTAGTTGGGTTATATATTTGACAACGACTGCTTACTCTCTCGTAAGAGAGGTGTAATTTGGGTGTATCAATCGTCCAATTAAAATAATTTTTATACTACAAGCAATTCCTTTCTAATCATCTTTTACATCATATTAAAGGATGACCATTACTCTTGTACATTTATACATGCTACATACAAATTTGAAAATTTGACTGAACTACGCAGACTTGATTCTTGTTTTCACAAGATACATAGGTAAACCTCTTTCAGGTTCGGTCCCTTTCTTTTTTCTAAATAAATAAAAATTTAGAATTTTGACTTGGTTGGTACCAACACAATTAGGAGGGTGCATGAGAAAGAACAAATTGGTTTGATGGAAAAGACTGACTTCATGATAAATCATAGATTCCTTTGGTATCTTTTAATCAAACCTAAGTAACACTTAAAAATTCTCTTGCATACATCTAAGACAAGAACGAAACCAACCTCATCGTTTCAAGTTCATTGTGTGGTAGGCTTTAGACTAGTTCATTACATTGCATTGATGATCCAGAACTTGGCCTGAATGTCTGTTGAGGCAAAATTCTGTGTTACACTTAGTTTGGAAAAGGATTGTAGGCCTTCTTTAATCCGATTGTGCCATCCACAACCTACCAAATGACATCAATCCCTAGTATTCCCCCCTTCGATCCTAAAACCTTTTCTTTGGAATAACCACATCTGAGCCTATACTTTTTGAGGGCTTATATGCACTATTCCTCTTTTGGCCCACCTTCTTGAGCGCACTATGTACGTGTAAGTTACGAATAATGATTAAAGATCAAAACTTCCAAAGGCAAACAACGTATAGGCCCAGACGAAAAAAAATAAAAGACAACTTAAAAAAATAAGGAGCATAAAACCCCACAAAAAAGCAATAATCCGACAAAGATAGAGAATCATCATCGCGCAAAAAAAGGAAAATATATCCAAAAAAAGGTGGGGAAAACTCTAGTACAATATTCAAATGAAGTTGAACCAATTATCAAACAAGAGGAAAGAAGCACAACAAAGAAAATCAAACATCAAAATGCAACAAAATTCAAAAACACATATACAGTGTAACGCTCATTAAGAAATTAGTCACTTTCAACCCAAATATCATCCTACACGACCCCAAGCCCACATTACAAGCCAATAAAAAGTCCTACAAGATCCTACTCTAAGTGTTCTCACATTAGTAGATACTTACATGAAGGCAAAGCCTATGGTATCACAATTGCATTCATTGAACTTTTTTCTGAGCGTGAGCGTATATATCTAGATGTCTTCAAATTCCAAAAGAAAATAATACTCAAATAGGTGTGAGAACGAGGCATTTTTATGAAGAGCACACTTGAAACATGAGAACAGACACATTCCAAAATCTTTGCTGGAAGCAAGATGAACAAATCTTGTCGATACTCAGGTATGTCTGAGGTACCACTTGAAACTATATGAGTTACCCTCAAGTCGATGGGAGAATTCTTATACATACTGCAAATTATTGGTACTAACTATAGTTAGGACACGATTATGTCTTTTTCAACTTTCAGTAGTTCTCACAAAAGAAAACACAAAACAATTTTCCATATTTTTTAACTTTCAGAATTTCTTACAAAAGAAAATTTTAACGCCCCGAATCTGGTATCTGAAATGCTACACGGTGCTCATGACCCTGAAGGACCACAAGCTCACCCCTGACTGATATCTGTAACTAAGCACTGAATCATATATTGTAAATATATAAAATATAAGTTGTAAGGACATAAGGTTCAAAACTGAACTAATACTGAATATAAAACAATGTCTGTAATGGTGTGTAACAATACCCCAAAATGAAATAAACTATCTGAAATGTTTTATAGTCTGAAAGCCTCTAAGATCTCAGAAAACTGTGGAGTTGATGGGATATTTCCTCAACTAACTCCGAACTACTGAAATAATAAAGTAATAAAATAATCATGTTATCCTCGAATTATGCGGACTCACTATTAGTCTGGATGATGAACGTCTGATCTACTAAGGATGCTCAGGAGCTCGTGCTTCTAAACCTATGGTATAAAACACCATAGAGAAAATGCGTCAGTACGATTGAATGTACTGGTATGCAAGTGAGGTAAATTGAATACCAGGGTTCATATGTATGAACAATAATAACTGACTGATGACTTGAACATGAGAGCATAAAAAATACATGCATGAATACATAAACCGGGACTAGGGTCATGATAATACTGAATACTTATGTACTGACATCTAAGTTTACTAATATTGGGATACTAAATAACTGAGTCTATTGATGATATGAATTACGGAGTTTACAGGTAACCCGTATGTGAGGTTACTATTACTATACTATTGATAACTGATAACTGAGTATACTGATACTAAAAAACTCTCTGAGTTCTTTACTGGATAGGGTGAGTGTCTCTGACAGTCCTGAATCTGAAGAAATATCTGAGTTCTAGACTAAAGTGGATGACTGTATCTGACAGTCTTGATATCTATAGAACTGAACTGAGTTCTATTATTGAGACTAAATCTGAAACTGAGACTGTAGGAGGTAATCATCTAATTGACATGCCCTAAATTTAAATTGGTGGGGTCCAACCTATAATCCCAGCTGGAAGGGTGTCAGTACCATTCCACAGGTAAAGACAAGCTGTGAGTAAACCCTCTATAACAGGGAGCTCTTCCGTCAACCCCTCCTGTAAGGAAAACTCAAAGGAGATGTATAGTACCTAGACTCGTAGGGGTACATCTCAACCTATGCTGGCTAAGGAGTTTCGGAATGCAGGGATTGCTACTAAGGATCACACCCTCTACTGGATAACAGGTGAGCCCTCATCCTTGGGTTCACTCGGTGCTGAATCCTACTCCCAACTGAATAGACATTGAACTGGTTTTCCTAGTTCACACTAGGCATGACTGAGATGTTACTGATGGTACAGTTTTTACTAAATGAATTGAGTTCACTGAGTTTCGTTGAAAGATGAAATACTACTGAATTCTGTCAACTAACAAAATGCTGTTGAGTTCTGCTAGCTGATTGAGTTACTGAGGTCTGAGCTGAATACTACTGAGATATGATAATTGACTGAGCTTACAGAGATTACTAAGATTATTGAGATCACTGAGATTATTGGACTAATACTGAATTTACTGAATTTTCCTGAGTCACATGACTGACTGAGTTCTACTGATCATAGCTTGACTGTGATTATCGTGAAAACTGACACTGGCTCTGGGCACACAACTAAATTGTTAGGTACAAGTACCCCCAAGACTCCATAGCATGAAACTGACAAGACATGACACTTCTTAAAAACATAACCATGGTCAATAATTCATAGTACTATCATTGGGGATTTTCATGAACTATTTGCATACCACAGGCTTACACATGAATAAGAATGCAAATAAATATAAAATTCCCTAAGCCTAATCTCATAAGCATTACATCAATCCATTACAAGGCATAACAATAGAATGGGACTCATTTTGAACGTAATGGTAACATGTATTCATCCTTTAGGTTCTATTAAGTCATAATGTACAAGTATTATTCTCTTAGGCATTTTATCAAACACTAGTATGCATAACTTAGAGCTTAGGCATGATATAAATTTAATACCACATAATTCCCTAATTCAACTCAATTTAATAAATTTTAACCCACATAATAGCGTAGTTTCATGAACAACACATAAAGACTCCAACTTGGGAATCCTATAATAATAATTACATGAAAATAATCAATCCACAACATAAACTTCACAATTCATAATTTAAAATTAGATTCTTGGGCTTCATGGATGAAAAGAATCCATGAATGAACACTTGAGCTACCTTGGATGGAAAATTCTTGAAAACTAACGGTAGAATCTCTTGAATTTAAAGCTCCTATGAAAACCCTTGAGATATTCTTGAGAGTATTTGAGAGTAACAACAATATTTTAGTGAAATAAGGGTTGAATCTCGTGTTATAGACTTATATAGGGGTGGAAAATTGACCCTTTTGCCCTTTAAAACACGGATATTTAATGACTGAAAACTGGGCACCAACGTGATTGGCGATGCAGTGCATCGATGTATCGCAACGCATCGCGCCATCATCATGCCGAGCCTCAGCAGTTTTACTAGCAGTCTCTGCAACAATGTTAACCAACATGATAAGCGACACAGTGTGCCAAGATCGCATTGGTCCACTATTTTGGGACACCAAACATGGTCTAAACGAGGTTCAAAAAATCCAAAACTTGTCTGGGAACACCTATTGACCTCTCTGATCATGAATTAGCAAAAATGTAGACCCTTAAAGGACATTAAGGTGGAGAAATGAGATTGCAAACTTTCAAAGGCCAAAGATAAACTAAGTCTGGGAACTTAGCTAGAATTTTATAAGTATGGTACCCCCTTAACAAGCATAAATAGATTGAATTAAGCTTAGGATTTTGCGGGGTCTCACCAAAATACAAAATAATTTTGTTTCACTGTTCAACACTTTTTACAAGGAAAACACTAAATAATTTTCTACAATTTTCACATTTCAACATTCCTCACAAAGAATAACACAAAACAATTTTCTACATATTTCAACTTTTAGCATTTCTTACAAAGAAAATGCAAAACAATCTTCTACATTTTCAGCTTTTCACATTCCCACAAAGGAAACACAAAGAAATCTCCCGCATTTTTCATCTTTCAACACATTTTTTACAGCAAAAATGCAAAAAATAATTTCCTTTCCTTTCAAACACATGCCTTCGCATACATGCATTACACTTCACATGTGAAACAACCTCCTCCAAATACAGTCAATTGACTTTTCTTTTTAGAGCTACCACCTTCAAACACAAACATTTTACTTTGCTATCAGGTGTTCTCAGAACTTTTATATTTTCAACAGTTCCGCTAGTCGAGAGGCTATTACCTTCCAGTTGTTCCACCAATCGAGAGGCCTTTACCTCATCGATTGATGACCTTAGTCTTCATAGACAATTGAGAATGATCATTCAATATCAGTCTCCATAGACAATTGGAGACGTCATCAAGTCTACGTAGGTAATCAAAGACATCATCATTTAACATCCATCTCCATAGAAAATTGGGGATGTCGTCAAGTCTTCGTAGACAATCGAAGACATCATCATTCAATATCCATCTCCATAGAAAATTAGAGATGTCATCAAGTCTTCATAGACAATCAAAGACACCATTTATCATATTAGCCTTCATAGACAATTGGAGGGTCATGCATCTATCTTTAAGCAATCGAAGGTGTCACATTAGTCTTCTTAGTCAATCAGAGATGACAATCCACACCAGCCTTTATAGATAACTGGATGTTTCATACATCTATCTTCGTAAACAATCGAGGACGTCACACCAGTCTTCGTAGACAAACGGAGACAACAATCAATATCAGCCTCTATAGATAATTAGAGGTATCATGCATCAAGTCTTCATAGACAATCGAAGACATCATCATTCAACATCTATCTCCATAGACAATTGGAGATGTCATCAAATCTTCATAAACAATCGAAGACACCATTCATCACATAAGTCTCTGTAGGCAATCGAAGATAATCATCAGTATTAGTCTCCACAAATAACTAAAGATGTCATCCATCGGTTTTCATAGACAATTGAAGATGACAATCAATATCAGTCTTCATATATAATCGAAAACATCATCATTCATCACATTAGTCTCTGTAGACAATCGGAGATGACATTCAACATTAGTCTCCATAAGACAATTGGAGATGACATGCATCAAATCTTCACAACCAATCAAAGACATCTTTTATTCATCACATAAGTCCCCATAAATAATCAAAGACGTCAGTCATCCTTAGTCCCTGTAAATAATCGGAGACGTTATTGATCCTCAAGTCTCCATATACAATTGGAGACATCATACATCTCTTTAACTAAAAATACAATTCAAAACAAAAAGGCATTTTTTTCAAATCCCACACATCATACACTGGGGCAAATTTTGAATCGCCCCAAAATTTTCTATTTTTTCATTTCAAACTACATTGACCTGATTCTCGCGACACTCGAGACATGTAGGAAGCTCTATGCAGAGTTCGATCATCACAACCACATAATTATTTTTTCTCACCATCAAGTACATAATCTTGCATCCCCAGCATATCACAGCTCGATGCTGGGGCAATTTCAATAAGAACCTCGGGAATATGTGAACACTTTCATTCCTAAAAAATCATCCTCTCAATAATTATTCTACATGATAACTCGCTCCCAACAGCAAGGCAAGAAACAAATTGCCTATTCATTTGAACTACACCCGAGCTGATCATCATACAGCTCTAGGTAGTAGGCAACTCTGAATTAGAGTTTGGTCGAATTTTTCTTCAAAAACAAAAAAAAAATCTATCATTTTTGTCGAGCAAAATTGGCTACACGTCAATATTTTCATTTGAAGATTTCTACATCATCCTTAAATGAAAATGGGCAACTGTTGACACCTAATTTTTGTTCTCCATGCCTAAATTAACGTCTTTAGGCTTCTTGATCTCTAAAGGGCACAAAATACTTTTTTCACATTTTTTATAATTGTTTGACAAATTGTTGATAATCATCCTTACTTTAGGATTTTAATCAATTTGTTGTTATATTTTTATTTTTATAATTTATTAATTTTTCTTATTTTTAAATTTTTATCAATTCATTATCAATCTTAACATTTACAATCATCTGCACACGTGTGCGACATAACGTCACATTTTTACAATATTTTCAAATTAACTACATTTCAATAATTTCAATACTCTTTACATTTTTTCTATAATTACATATCAATACCTATATTTTTGTATATTTATTACAATCCGTAAAAGTTGAGTCGAGTCAATTATTTTAATGCATTGAGTAACAAATCAGTCAAGTCAAGGTCTCGTCATAATTATGACACTTGACTTTTCTTTTACTTAATACCATAATTTAAGAAATGTGTTTGGAAAAAGTAGATTTGATATTTTATTATTATTATTTTTTTAAATACCCAACATACATACACACAATAAACACACAATACACACACCACAAACATTTACACCCTTAATTTCGTAAATTTTAAGGATTTTTATTAGTTTATTATCATTTTAATATTTTTGCACAGTCATCTACATATGTACATAACATAACAGTACAATTCCTTTTATATATTATAATTTTAATTGTTTATAGTGTAATACATCTTTTTCAAAGATAATTATATCTATTTACATTTTTTTGTAGTTATATATATCGATATTTTTTGTACCTTATTTAAATACTATCTACAAAAACAACATCTACTTATTTTAATACGCAAAATAATAAATCGATAAAGTCAAGGTCTCATCATATTTATGACATTTGACTTTTCTTCACCTACTATCGATAATTTGAGGAATGTGTTGGGAAAAGGTGGATGTGATATTTTATTTTATTATTATTTTTTCTTTTTAAATACTCATTCACACTACACACATTCACAAGACACACACACACATTTTTATTCTTCCTCTCTCTCAAAAAATCCACATATATTTTTCCCCTCTTTCTCCCCTCCCTCAAACACAAAACTTTTAGTAATTTTTTTCCTTTCTCTCTCACACACACATTTTTCACCATACACATTTCATTCTTCTCCCCCCTCTCAAAATATAAACAAATCAAATTTCTTCTTATATATTTTATTTTATTTTCAAAAATACAATACACACATATTTTTTCTCTTCTCACATACAAATATATAAATAAAATACACATTCACAAATACATATACATATTTTTCATCCCCATGTACTTTTGTTTCTCTCTCAAACACACATTTCTTCACTACACACATATTCTTCAGCACACACATATTTTTATCATATACAAATTTTGTTCATCTTTTTTTTTCTCAAAATCACATATATATACTCAAAATAAACACACGACCAATGAAATTATCTGTTTGTTTGGATATTTGAGGCCATCCCATTACAAAGGTGGATTTTACTTTCTCAATTTTTACTATTTTATATCAAAGATCAACTCTTGGCCAATGAAAAAATTACCGTCGATTTTTGAGGCCTTCACAAATGAAAAGACGAATTTTAGGTATACAAATACGTAACAAAAATAAGTATTTTGGGCGATGACAAAATTCTTATAATATTTAAAACTTTATCCAAGCTCGCTTTTTAACAAAAAATATATTTTTACATACTTTTTAATTTATTTTGATACTTCTTTATTTGTTACTAACATTTTTATTGTTAGTGTTCATACAAGTTATTGAGAATCCTCGTTGGGAATTGCATTCAAAAAGGACTTTAAATTTTGTATTGTATTTTATATTCTTATAATTCTACAAATATTATTATTGTAAAAATTTTATTTTTGGGGCACTGGGTGGAATATTCTTTATTTATTCAATTTACATCAAGCATTAATCAAATCTAGGCCATTAATATATACATTAAATTGATTTAGATAAGCAATAAAAATAATTCATACTCTTTTTACACTAAAAACATTGCGTAATCTTTTTCTTTAAAACAAAATTTTCTTTATTCAATCTTTATTTTCTTTTCAAACATTTCTATATACTTTTATTTACATATCGTCATATACTTTTATACATATTTTAACTATAATATATGTAACTTATACATTCTTTACATATAAATTATTTACATAATTTTTACACATTTTATATTTGTATATGTACACATTGCTTTTTTTTCTCCATCTTTAAGTAAACCTAAGTCTGGCCGGGAACCACAATTGTAGATTCTGAAGGGTGCCTAATCTCTTTCCTTTGAAATAATTTGAACCTTTACCTAGAATCTAAATTGGTTCATAGATTAAAACACAAGTCACACACGTTAGTAAATAAATAGTTTTCCTTATTTTTCTTAAAAATTAGGTGGCAACTTGTAACACCATGGATTCTGAACCCCGGATGCTACACGGTGTTTATGACCCCGAAGGATCACAAGTTAACCCATGACTGATATCTGTACCTGAGCACTGAATATTATATTGCAAAATTGTAGAAAACTGGTGGAAACTTGCCATAAGGTTCAATACTTAAATAAAACTGAATAAAGTACAATAATATCAAAACTAAAATAACTATCTGAAAATACTCTAGTCTGAAAAAAGCCTCTAAACTGTCTGAATAAGAAGTTGATGGGACAATCCCCCAACTAAATTCATCTACTGAAATGCTAAATCTAATGCAATAATAAAATAAGGAACATCCTCGAATCATGAGGACTAACTACTAAGTCTACTGATGCTGGCTGAATCTGAACTGCTAAGGGTGCTCTAGATCTCGTGCTTCTGAACCTATGGAATTAGACACCATAGCTCAAGAGAAAAGTATGCATCAGTATGTGATATTGTACTGGTATGCTAGATGAGGTAAGGCTGAATGTAAGGGTTTACATGCATGAACAATACTGACTAAATATCATGAGACTGCTGAATGAGGATACATGTATGAGTGCATAAACTATAACTAAAATCGTAGTAACACTGAATACTGAATCCTAATAACTGGATTTCTGATGTCTAAGTCTACTAATACTGATATCTGATTAACTGAAGCTGTGATCAGTCCTATCTAGCAGGTGATCTCTGGACCTATGGAACTATCTAAGTTCTTTACTGATATGAGTGACTGTATCTGACAGTCCTAATTTCTGTAATACTAATCCGAGTTCTATTCTAAAGACTGAGACTAAAACTAAGACTGTGGGAAGTATTTATCTAACCAACATACCTCGAATTTGAACTAGTAGGGTACAACCTGTAACCCCACTTAGAAGGGTGTCATTACCGTTCCATAGGTAAATACAACTACTATGGAGTCAGTCCTAATCTAGCGGGTGATCCTTGAGATCAGTCCTTTACTAGCGGGTGATCCTTGAGTATGCCAGTCCTATCTAACAGATGATATCTCTTAACCTACGCTGGCTACGTAGTTATAGAACTTAGGGATTGCTTCTATGGATCTCAGTCCTATCTAACGGGTGAGCCCCCATCCCTAGGCTCGCACGGTGCTGAGTCCTACTCCCAACTAAATGACACTGAACTTTTCTACTTTATACTAGGCCTGACTGAGCTGTTATTGATTGTACTGCCTAACTAAACTAAACTGAGTTACTGAGTTCGTTGACTGATGGAATACTACTGAATTCTGTTAACTGACTGAATACTACTAAGTTCTAAATTAATTTACTGAGCTGGACTGGACTAATATTGAGATTACTGAGTTTTCCTAAGTTCTGTAACTGATTGAGTTCTACTGATTGTGGCACAACCAAGATTATCTTAAAAACTGACACTGTATCTAGGTAGTAACTAAATTGTCGGGTATTAAATACCCCTAGGACTAGATAGCATAAAGTAAGGCATAACAATTCTTGAATAACATGTCAATCATCTATCATTCGCAATACAATCACTGAAGTATCTTTTCAAATATCTGCAGTCATAAACTTGTAGACGTGTGGGAATGCCTACTAATGTCTCATTATTTATTCACCCAAGCGTTTCAACAAACACTTAACATGCATTAACTTGCACATAAATGGGGGTTTCATATTAACATGCTATAATGGCACTACTTCATTCACCTAGGCATTTAATCAAACATATAGGGAACATGCTTTGGTTATACAACACACATTACATCTAAAGAACATGGCTACATCAATCAACATGAAATTTGCAGGGTTTTATCATGAATATCATGTAATTCATCACATACTAGTATCAAAGCTTACAAATTGAAATCTAGAACACGAATTATATCCTAACAACAACATAAACATGAACTTCAATTCAATCATAATCATGGAAATTATAAATACACAATCTTTATAATTCAAAAGGGATACTTGAGATTCATGGGTGGAAGGAACCCATGAATCAACATCTAACATACCTTAATAGTGATGAAATTGTTGAAAGATTGGACCTTTAATCTCGATTTAAAAAATTCTTGTAGATAAATTTGAATTTGGAGCTTAACTTCTTGATTCTTGAGGAATGACACTTGGATTTTGTTTTTAGGAAGAGGGTAAGGGTTTTGATTTGTTTACCGACTTCTTAGGGTTAAGACAGAGGATTTTATGTGATTAATATATTATAAAAACATTTTGAAGTGATTAGGGATGGTTTAGGGGTGTGAAATGACTTCAACACCCTTGATCTAGGTTAAAACGGAGTGTTTTTTGCACTTGGAAATGACTTAGGTGGCGCCTATGCAATCGCCTAAGTTATGTTGGGCGACACCTTTTCAATTGGCTAAGTTTGATTGGGCGGAGCATAACCAATCGCATACCCTTACTGCCTCTCACAAAAATGGGAATAACTTTTTGTTCGGGTACTGGATTAAGGAGAAATTGGTATCATTGGAAAGATAATTCGATTATATATAATTTAGTGGGTATAAATATTCCAAATTACCAAATATGAACCAAGTCATACTCATTCAAAGATGACCCTTGCGAAATCAAACACTAAAACTTGATGGGTTCAAAAGCTCTTAGCTAGCATTACTTTAAGTGACTCTTATGAACATGTTTAACACATCATAAGCTCTCTTCTCAGTAGGATGCTCATTGTAAGTCATGTACTCAAATATGAATTACAAGATTAGAGGTTTCACACATAGGAACAATGGATCGATCTATAGCTAAAAAAATACGGGGTGTTACATGACTCTGTACAAAATCAATTATTTTAGAGTCCATAATGTCGTGCTCATTTTGACCTAAGGTAAAATCAAGTATGATAGGTAGTAGTTTTAATCTCACTAGGTAACTTTCCCATATACATTTAGGATTTAACTTATTTAATTATTAAATCAAAATAAATTAATTATGTGGGTCATAGAAACTTACATTATCCCACTTGGTACACACAATTATTAATTTAGTGGTTTAATATGTAGGTCAATCATGTGCACAATTAATGTTAAATCCAACATCATCCATCATTGTTAAATAAATCAACTAAAATGAGTTATTGCGGTTGTACATCACTTTACTTTGATATGATTCCTTCCATTTATTACAATATTAGTCTATTACCTAACATAACTTTTCAAATACATAATGGGTCCAACTATAATTTTATCTAAGACAGAATCTGTCATCATCGTTCACAATATTATGTATACAAGAGAAAATACGTAACAATAGAAACATATATAATTTGAGTTCAAAGTGTCAATTAGATAAACATAATAATGTCCTTACATGAAGTCATTCATTGCTATCAACAGGGCCCATCCTTTCAACATTTTCAACAAATATTTTGGGTGATAATCCTTTCGTCAAAGGGTCAACAATCAAAAGCTTGGTGCTAATATGTTCAATTGACACTTTATGTTTCTAGACCTCATCTTTAACCTAAAAGTTTTTCAATTCCATATGCTTAGCACCTTTTGAATACTTGTCATTTTTAGAGTAAAAAACTGTGGCGGTATTATCACAGTAAATTTTCAGTGGTCTAGCTATATTGTTGACTAGTCCAAGTCTTGAAATAAAGTCATGCAGTCAATTAGCCTGGACTGTGGCCTCAAATCATGCCGTAAACTCATCTTCCATAATGGATGTAGCTATAACAGACCGCTTAGCACTCTTTCATGATATTTCTCCTCCAGCTAACAGAAACAAATATCTAAATATGGATTTTCTTGTATCCACACAACCAACATAATCTGAATTTGAATATTCAACCACATCTAGATAATTAGATCTTCTATAAGTGAGAATATGTTCTTTCATTCCATGTAAGTATCGCAACAGCTTCTTTGCAGCTTTCTAGTGATCTATTTTTATGATTACTTTGATATCGGCCCAGCAACCTAATAACAAAACTGATGTTTAGTCTTGTACATGTATGGGCATACATTAGACTCCTAACTATTAATGCATAAAGAATATCTTTTATCTGCTCCCGTTCGAAGTCATTTTTTGGACATTGATTGAGATTAAATATATCTCCTTTCTGAAGTAGAACGGGACTTAATAAGCATTTTCTATTATGAATTTTCTAATACTATATTAATATAGGCTTTCTGAGACAACCCCAACAATCGTTGTGATCTATCCCAAAATATTTCTATCATAATCTCATAGGATATCTCTCCCATATCTTTCATTTTAAAGTTGTTAGAGATATATTTCTTGGTATCATGCACCAAATCAAGATCACTAGTATCAAGCAAGATGTCATCAGCATATAGGACTAACATAATAAACTTACTCCCATCGATCTTCAAATATATACACTAATCAACATTATTTTTCTTAAGTCTAAAGATGACAATTGTTTGTTAAACTTAAGATACCATTGTCGGGTACACACCATGGGTTCCTATACATTAATAGAAAATCCCTTAGGTTGATTCATATAAACTTCTTCCTCCAAATTTCTATTTAAAAAGGCCGTTTTCACATTAATTGGATGTAGCTGTAAGTCATAATGAGATACTAAATCCATATAATTCTGAGTGAATCTTAACTAGAGATAGGTGAAAATATCCCTTTATAGTCAGTGCAATCTTTCTGAGTGAAAACTTTGGCAATAAGTCTGTGTCATGACCCGAGTCGAGGCCGTGGCTGCGATGGGCATCCCAAATCATGAAGGCTTGAGCGCCCTTCTCTATTTGGAAATCATACATATATTTATCTAATATGAAGGAAAACGACAAAATATAAAACAATACGGAATCATGATCAATATAATAATTCTTTTGAACAATCTGAAATAGAATCTATAAATCTCTAACAACATTTAACATTAGTCTGCAAAATCTCTAATACATAAAAACCAACATCTTTTCTAAAACTGGGACAAGGCCCCTAGTCAGACCATAAATCAAACAAATAACAATGTTTATATAAGCCCAGCCATCCGAAATACAGAAGGCTCACCAACAATGAATCTTAGAAACACCAATCTACTACTTAGCTGGACCTCAGGACTGTGCCTCAGATCCTGAAATATAAGGGTCAATATGGATGTACTGGTACACACAACAAGCCAAAATAATGTAATTCTATATATAACATAAGCAAGATCATTTCATAAAATATTATGCATAAAATAATTTAAAACAGATAGGCAACTTTAAATGATCTTCAAGACAATTCTATAGATGCAATACCATTCTTTATTTTACTTCTAACCTAGGTGGTACACCCAACAATACTACAGTTCATGGGCTATATGAAATCCGCCCTTGACTCGGCGGCGAAGCTCCCAACCCAAGTTTGTCGTAAAGGTTGGAGTTTTACTTTTGATATGTCACAGGGCACTAGGCCAACGTATAATCCCTCTTTGGGAACATAAAACCCCGTATCGGCAAAACACAATTTCGGATGATGAGTTTTCTAAACTCGTGCCTTTTTTGGGTAACCACCTAATGGTCTTTAAGCCTAATTTTAACCTTTTCTAAACACTCATCATTCTAAGCTCAAAATCTAAAAATTTGAATGAAAATCTTCATTCTGTTCTATTCTATAATACTATGGCATTATCTATATTGGTATTGTCATACCAAGACTTGAAAGTCATATTTCTCCACCATAAATTATCAAGTTACAACTTTTTCAAGTAAAACAATGTTTAAACCACAAAATCAATTAACTAATGCAAGAGAGTTCTTATTTTTCAAAATATATTTCAAACTTTGCAGAGATTCTATCTTTTCAACATTTCATCAAACATGTGGTGGTCAAGTATTTTGTGACAAACCATGAAACTCTTTAAAATCATCACTTTTCCTTTATATAAATAAGAAAAACCCTCTCTTCAATTCATAATCAAAATCAAGTCTTAACCAACAGTATAGACATTTGTAACATACTTCTCAGTATGAAATTAAATAATTCATAACATATAAAAAGAAGGGGATTTATAACATGAAAGGGATTATAATTCTTCTTGCTCTCAATTAAAATTCCAAACATCAAATCACACACACACACACACACATATATATATATATATAATCGAGTTTAAGGGGTAAGGCCTCAAGACCAAAATATTATTGTCAAGAAGGATTCACAATGCATACTTGTAAATGTAAATTCAAGACCCTTTTGTAAATTCATGATTTCTCAACTTTTAAACATAATGAAAATGATTTAGCATGCCCATGTAGTTTAGAAAAACCCCACGTACCTTATGCTGTTTAGTTTGAGGATTGAAACTCTAATCTTTACCCTTTTCTTGAAATCTTGAACTTAGAGATAAACCCTAGTTTGATATTGTTTTTGAGAGTGGAGAGGATATGAGATATTTTAAAACTGATAAAAGGTTGATTAATAACACTTAAGTGGAAACTTAATTCATGGTAAAGGTTTTTGGAGTGAAAAAAATACAAAAATACCCCTAAGGAAACCAAAGAAGTAGCAGAATTTTATCAGTTGACGACCATGGTTTATGACCTATCACTCAGCTGATAGGTCGTCACTTTTAGGATGGGTTTTACCACTTAATTCCCTAGGTTGATGACTAGGGCTGATGGGTCATCACTTAGTTAACGGTCCATCAACTTGGTCGTCACCTAGTTGATAAGTCATTAACTTCGTCGTCACATTTTGGCAGACAAACACTTTAACCTAAAATGAGCATAACTTTCTACTCCGATATCGGATTAAGGTGAAACTAGTTGCATTGGATAGAAGACTCGAAGGACTTTCATTTAGTATATAGTCGTCCCCATAATTTGTCATATTTCAGGAGTAATGGTCAATGGAATTTGACCTAAGTTGAGACATTCACTAAATCTTAACCTATAGAAAAACTTTCAACTCGTCTTTGAGTTAAGGGACCACTATGATCTCAATTATTGCTCAACTAAATTCCCACAATACATAATTGATTAACACACTAAATTTGCATAGGGGTTATTGGCTTTGGGAACTTTTACATATAGGAATGTCAGTTTACGTTCTAGCCCAAAATGCAGGTTGTTATAGGCTGGCCTTGTGACATTCGATATTTCCAATTGAGTCGCGTTTGGTGTTAAATATCCATTTACACCCAAATATCTTACAACATTTAGGTAATTCAATAAGGTCCCAATCTTCATTTTGAACCATAGATTTTAAATTGTTACATTCAATGGCTTGTGAAAATGAATCTGGATCATTATCAATTCCCAAGTCTGTTTCTAACTCATGTAGATATACCAAATAATCGTCAGAAATAATAGTTGTTTTTTGTATTTGAGATCTTCTTGATTCTACTTCTTATGGTTCATCTATTGCAAATTCATCAATTGTGGCTTCATCATGATAGTAGGGGCATTAATTTATTGTTCTTGTTGATCACTTTGTTGTACAATAGCTTCAAGAACAACAAATTTAAAAGAACTACTGGGCAGAGGAATTTTCACCCTAACTCCTTTAATTTCCACATTACGTGGTTCTTCACTTCCAATAACTTCACCATTCTCAATGAACCTAGCATTTATAGTTTCAACTATTCTCGTACTATTATTAATATAGTAAAATTTATATCCCTTTGACTTTTTTGGATAACCAATGAAGAAGCCACTAATTGTTCATGAATCAAATTTCTTTTCTTGTGGGTTATAAACTTTAAATTCTATCGGGCAACCCTAAACATGTAGGTGCCTTAAACTAGGTTTTGTACCAGTCCACAATTCAAAAGGTGTTTTTGGTACTACTTTACTACGGACCCTATTAAGTAAGTAAACTGTAGTTCTTAAAGATACATCGACAATGAAAGAGGTAAAGATGAATTGCTTAACATACTCCTAACCATATCCATTAATGTATGATTATGCCTTTTTGCCACCCCATTTTGTTATGGTGTGCCGGGCATTGTGTATTGAGAACATATGCCATGTTTTTTGAGAAATTTAGCAAATTAACCTAGGAGTTGGTCAGTTTCATTATATCTTCCATAATATTAAACACCTCTATCAGACCTGATTATTTCACCTTTCTGTCTAGTTATCTTTCAACCCAAGTAATAAATACCTCTAAGGCATTAATCGCTTGAGATTTTTCATGCAAAAAATAGACATCCGTAACATGAAAAGTTATCAATAAAAGTGCTAAAATATTTTTCCTTATTGAAATATATGATATTAAAATAACCACATATATCAGTGTGTATCCATAATGTGAAAAGTCATCAATAAAAGTGCTAAAATATTTTTCCTTATTGAAATATGTGATATCAAAATAACCACATATATTAGTGTGTCTAATTTCAAGAAGCTGTGAGCATCTTGTGTCTCCTTTCTTTGTGTTCCTTGTTTATTTTCCTTTCATACAATCCGCACAAATGTTAAGGTAATTAAGATCCAAATATAAAAGAATTTCATTCTTATCTAATGTTTCCAGCCTTGATTTAGATATGTGATTGTCATGACCCGAGCAAAGGGTCTGCCTACGATGGGAATCCCAAGTCACGAAGGCCCGAGAGATCCCATAACATGCTCTCATGAATGAAATTCATAAAAAATAAAGGTGTGAAAGATAAAACTAAAACCCAGGTTGATCTTATGATCAAAATATGTCAATGAAGTAATGAAAATACAATACTCAAATCCCGTTTATAAAGCCTCTACTGAAAACTTACTGTCTAAGCTAGGACAAGGCCCTTGACTGGACCATAAACTAAAAAAAGTCAATATATGAATAAATTGCCTTCCGAAAGATGGATGGATTACAATATCTATCATATCCAAATATTCTACTAATGTGATGGATCATGAAATTGTACCTTCGAACCTATATTAAAAGTGTCAACACTTGGAAAGTATTGGTATGCAGAACAACCAAAAAATAACATATATTTCATGTAAAATAAGTGAGAGTAGTTTGAAATCAATTTAGCATAATATAGGTAAAACACATGGGAATAATTCAAAGGCTTCAATAACATTATTGTAAAACATTGACTTAACTCTTTAATTTACTTCTAAGCTAGATGGTACACCCTACAAAACATGAATACCCATGGGCTATATGGTCCGCCATTAACTCATCGGCCAAGCCCCCAATTCGAGTTTTCCACAAGGATTAGAGTGTCATTAAAAATATATGCCCAACTTGTCAACATACCATGTTATCCCACTTGCCGAATAACATATTAAAAACCTGTATTGGTAAAACATAGTTTTGGAATGTGAGTTATTTGAATTCAAGCATTCTTCGGGTAACAAACTAGTTATCTTTAAGCCTAATTTTAGTTTTTTTTTAAAAAACCATGCTTTTAATAAATTTATATCTTTCATGTTAAGGTCATCTCGTGATAGGTATTGTCATACCAAGACTTGCAAGTTGAATCATATCATAACATATCCATAACCCTTTCATTCAAAAATTATGTAAATTACCATCTAAAAGATTTAAACATCACATGAGAGTTCTTATTTCAAATAGCACATGAACTGCTATAAACACTCCCTTTTCAATAATTTAACATGTGGTGTTCAATTCTTATATAAAACCCATGAAAGTCTTTTAGTTAACGCAATGAACATTTAAATACAATACAAATACCCTCTCATTGTATCATAAATAATATCAATCCATAAATGTTAGTAACACATTCACTCTGAAGCTTTTAATCATGCGGTTGAACAACCCATAACAAGTTAAATCAAATAGGTATCATAATGAGAGGGGGATTTTTGTAATTCATGCTCTCAATTAAATTCTCAAAACTCAAAGCATATGTATACATGATTATAGTTCAAGTTTATGGAATGACTTCATGATAAACACTTCATTTCATCAAAACAGGTTCATGATGCATGCCATTCAAAAAGATTTCCCAAAACCTCCTTTTCATGTACATAATTATATATCCTTACAGTTTATTAAAACAATAATCTTATGAATATGAGAGTTAGGATAGTCCAACGTACCTTTTTGATGAACAAAAATTCGATACCTCTTGAATCTATGCCATGAAAGATGAGTTTTTGAAAGAAACCCTAACTTTTATCTCTTGAGAGTGGAGAGGAGAAAAAGCGATGAGAAACTGACGTATAATGGGAAAATAAAATTTAAAGTGTGTTTTAAATCAGGGGGAGGGGGCATAGGGTTTGAGGTAAGGAATAGACCAAAATATCCCTAAGGAAACTAAATAAAAATTACAGAATTTTTAGTTGATGACTTAGGTGATAGCTTATCACCTATTTGATGACTTATCAGCCTAGTCGTCACCCTCTAGCTGGACTTGGACACTTTCTGGTTAAGGGTGATGACTTAGTTGATAGCTTATCACTTAGGTGATGGCTTATCAACCTAGTCGTCACCTCTTCTAAGTGATGTAGGTTTTTTTGGTTAAGAATGATAACGAGGTTGACAGCTCGTCACATAGTTGGTGGCTTATAACCTCAAATCGTCACCTTGTTGACATACGAACACTCTGAAGTAAAATGTTCTTAAGTTCCTACTCTCATATCAGATTAAGGTGAAATTAGATACGTTATAAAGAAGAATCAAAGATCTTTCATTTATATATAGAAGGCTACCTAGTTCTTTATTTTCTAGATGTATTGGTCATTGGAAGTTGGTCAGTGAGGAACTTAGATAGTTCCATGGATTAATATACCACCCATTACAAAGGCCTGATTTCACATAAAGTTAATCGGTATTGGCATTAATTGATTCAGAGATCACCCACTAGGTAGGACTAATCTCAAACTTACATTCAATCATTCCTTCTCATTATTACTAGATTTGAACATCATCCGCTATATAGGTTTGATCTCTATTTCAATCAGTTGATATTAGTAAGCTCAAAGTTCAGTTATCAGTAGACTCATTTATTCAGACTCTCAGTTTTAGTAAATGTAGATATTAGTGTTAGTAAGCTCAGTTGTCAGAAGTTCAAGTATTTAGTCGATATATGTATCCTCATACAGTAGTCTCATGTTATTCAGTTAAGTTATGTTCATGCATAAGCCCTTGCATTTAGCCTTACCTCATCTAATATACCAATACATTTAAAGTAATAATGCCTACTTTTCTCTTGCGCTATAGTGTCTTATACCATAAGTTCAGAAGAGCGAGAGCCAGGGTACCCTTAGCAGTCCAGACTTAGCCAATAGTTTTTGACTTAGCAGTGAGTCCTCATCATTCGAGGGTGATCCTTATTTTATTATGGCATTAGACTCTGTTTATTTTTAGTAGCTGTTTATTTTTAGTAGACGGAGTTAGTTGGGGATATGTCCCATCAAATTCACAGTTCAGATAGTTTAGAGGCTTTTCAGACAGATATATTAGTATTCAGTTTTCAATTTTGAGTATTTCAGATGTTTTGAACCTTATGGCAAGATTCCACCAGTTTTATGCATTTATTTAAGCATATTATACAGTGCTCAGGTATAGATATCAGAAAAGGGTTAACTTGAGTCCTTCGGGATCATGAGCACTATGTGGCATTTGGTTTTAGAAAATTGGGGCTTTACAAACTTGGATTCAGAGCCTAAGGTTCAATAGTGTCCTAGGAAGTCTGAAAGCTGCATCTAGTAGAGTCTTGTGATGGGTGTGTTGCACACCACATTTATTTACATAAGGTTATGAGATGTTTCAGGAATAGTTTCTCTTCTTCCAGTATTCACATCGTGAGACTGAGCATGAGCTTGAGTTAAACTCTTAGTCTAATCAATTTCCTTCTTTTATTTTAGAATATGCCTCTTCATAGAGATAATGCCCTTAGGGATGATAACCATCCACCTCAGCTAGTAGTTCTCGAGAATGAGAATGCGTCATATGCAGAGTTTTGGATAACTTTTTAAGTGCTATCCCAAGCTATGACCACTAGTGTTAAAGGAAACCATCAGGCTGCAGTCCCACCTTAGTAAGATGGGGGTTCAACTATAGCCAAAATTAGAGATTTCATGAAAATGAACCCGCTAGAATTCTTTAGTTAATTAGCAGGTGAGGACCCATAACTTTATCTAGAAGAGGTGAAGAAAATCACCCAGATTATGCATATGTTTGAGAAGGAGAGTGTAGAGTTAGTATCCTATAGGTTGAAGGATGTTGCTCATGATTAGGTAGGGATGTGGAAGAAGAGTAGAGGAGAGGATGCTGCTTCCATGACTTAGCAGGGGTTTTAGGATGCTTTTCTAGATAAGTTTTTCTCTCTAGAGATGAGAGAAGCTAAGGTAGAAGAGTTTATGAACCTAAGACAAGACTCCATGACAGTGAAAAAGTATTGTCTTAAGTTCAACCAGTTAGCTAAGTATGCTCCTGACTTGATAGTTGACCCTAGAGCTAGGGTGAGTATGTTTGTGACTGGTGAATTCGGGTCGGTGTTGAAGGAGTGTAGAACTTCTATGATCAATAGAGACATGGATCTTTCTAGGTTAATGATTCATGCTCAATAGATAGAGAGATAAATCCAAGGAGAGAGAGAGATCTAATAAGAGATCCAGAGCAGGTAGTTACAGCTTTTCTCAGGCTAGATCATAGGGTAGTAGACGTTTTCAGTATAGCTAGAAATTTTAAGTCCCAACTCTATCCTTAGCTAGTGTAACCATATAAAAGTTTAGCAATGTCAGTCGGTATGGGGCGCTAGGCTGCAAAACCTAGGGTAGTGCAAGCAGTGTTCGTACCTATCCGCTTTGTAAAGAGTGTGGCTAGAATTACCTAGGTGAGTGTAGATCAAATAGTCAGGTATGTTTTGGATGTTTTAATCCAGGCCATAGAATGCGGGAGTGTAGAGTGCTAGCTCATAAGGGTAGAGATTCGCATCAATACGGCGCCACTCCTAATACCACTAGTGGACAACGTCAGAATCGACTGTATGCACTTCCAACTCACCATGACCCAGAAAGTTTCCCTGACATAGATTCGGGTACGTTATGAGTATTTTATCTTTATGACATGCATTGATAGATCCTTTGCTCCCAATTAAGCTTAAGTTTTTAGTATGAGTTAGTTTGAACAACCGCTAATTCCATATAGTAGTTAGATGCTTGTTTTCCTATCTCTTCATCTAATCATACTATCGAAAATCTCAGACATGTAACTATTACAAGATAGGATGTTCTAGCAGCTACGAGTATAGCTCAGTTCATGAATCATGCATTAGTCTAGAGCCTGAATGGCTAGTTACGATTCAGTTCATAGATACCTTGTGCATCACCTCAGTATTTTAGTGAAGTAACCATTCCTAGAAGGACATAGTGTCCTAAGGGGGAGAAACCCTATAACTCCCCAATGTTTTCAATTCCTTAAACCCATTTAGTTTCATGTTTATATTTGTATTACGAGTTTTGCATCAGTCATGATTGCATCATCAGTCATGCTTTCAAGAGTCAGTTCAGTCAGATATTCATGCATTAGATATACATGCTTAGTAGCAAAAGTTCAGCTTATCAGTATATTCAGTCATACATTGATGAGAATAGCTCAGTCACGCATCCATGCATCAGATATGCATGTCCATTATGAGAATTTAGCCTATTAGTAACTTTAGTCATGTATTCCATGCATCAAGTATGCATGCCAGTATAAGAACTCAGTCAGTCAATAGTTTCAGTCACATAGTCATGATTCAGATATTCACGTCCCTTAAGTAAGTTCAGTCGATTAGTACTCTTATCCTAACAAGCGACATTCGAGGATGAATGTTCCCAAGGTGGAGATATTGTAATACTCCAAACATTTTTTAAAGTCTAATTTAGTCTTTAGAAGATTTAGGGATGACTTTCTAAGTGATAATTTCTCCAATTTTAACTTTTTATCATGTGGTAAATTGAATTAGCTTTCCAACGATACCAATTTCATGAAAATCCGATATCGGGGTAAAAAGTTATGGATGTTTAATAGAAAGCTGTCTGAACTGCCCAGGTACGATGGGCAGGCTGACGGACCATTAAGCTAGCGACGGATCGTCGCCCATAGCCGTAGACATGAGGCAGTAGTCCCATTCACTGGCCAAGTGCGATGGTCAGGATCAATAGACCATCGAGATAACGATGGACTATCTCCCCAGGCCGTCGCGATGAGACAATAAGTCCAGTTCTGGACCAGGTATGACGGTCAAGACCAATAGACCATCGGGCCCTTGATGAACCATCGCATATCCCATTTAGTAATTTTTTGTCATTTTAGAAAGGGATTTTTGGTCCTTTTTCACCCTTTTTAACACCTATTTATATCAGATGAAGGCTCCGAACTTCATTATTCATCTATAACATAAAAAGCTAGGGTTTCTTTCAAGATTAAAACCCTTCTTCAAGAAAACTGAAGAAACCAAGAATCTCTCTAAGAACCTTCAAGAAAGAGTCTCCTAAGGTATGTTAGATGTTGATTCTTGGGTTCCTTCCACCCAAGAAGTCCAAGAATTCTTTTCAAAATTACCAAGTTTATGTATTTATGAGATTTTATGATTTATGTATACTGAAGTTTATTATTATGTGTTGTTGAGTTTTAATTCATGATTTAGACTATAGGTATTAAGAATTGATTCTAGCATGTGATTAATTGTGGATGCTCATGATAAACCCTCTTCAAGTTGCATTTTGGTTGATGAAATCATGATACTTAGGTATAGTATTTGTTGTATAACCAAAGCATGCTCCCCATATGTTTGATAATATGCTTTGCTGAAGGAAATTGGGTCATTATAGCATGATGACAAGAAATCCCCAAATTCTGTATAAATTCATGTATGCCAAGTGTTTGTTGAAATGCCTTAGTGAGTGAATTATGATATGTTGCATGCATTCTTATACTTGCGGATTCCTTATTGAATGAATTATGAGAAATTAGTATTCATTCCTATACCTTTACACATTTTAAAATTCCCAAGTTCTTGAAGAAATGCTTTAGTAATTGTAATAACGAATGAAAGTCCATTCTCATTGTTATTCAAGAATGGTTATGTTTAACTTTTATGTTATCGAGTCCTGGGGGTATTTATACCCAAAAAATTAGCTGTAAGTCTAGAGCCAGTGTTAGTTTTAAGATACTCTCAATCAAGCCATGATTACTCGAATTCAAATAGTTATAGAATGTAAGGAAATTCAGAAATCTCAGTATTAGTGCAATTTAGTCTCAGTATCAGTCTAATCCAACTCAGTATTCAGTTCTAGTTCAATAGTATTCAGTAGTATTCAGTATTTTGTTTAGGCTTCAGTGAAACTCAGTAAGCTAACAAGAATTCAATAGCATTCAGTTAGATAGTTGAATTCAAGCAACATTCCATCAGATAACGGAACCAAGCAAAATCAATCAAATCAGTCAAGTAATATAGTCAATAATAGATTCAGCTTTGTCTAAGTTCAGTTAATAATTAGTTTAGAGTCTTTCAGTTGGGTGTAGGAACTATCACCAAGCGAGTTTAGAGTCTTTCAGAGTCGTTAGCATTAATCTCTGTACTACAGAACTACATAGATAGCGTAGGATCAGGAGTCACCCTCTAGATTTAGGCTTGACTACCTTTTGGGAGTCACCCATTGCCTTAGTCTTGACTTCCTGTTCAAGGTCACCCATTAGAGAGGCTTGACCATAGTAGTGTCTATACCCGTGGCATGGTACCGACACCCTTCTAGATTGGGTTACAGGTTGGACCCCACTAGTTCAGATTTGGGGTATGTCAGTTAAGTAAGAACTCCCCCAGTTATAGTTCATTCTTAGTCATTACAGAAGCACTCAGAAATTAGGACTGTCAGATACAGTCATTCAGTTCAGTGAGAAACTTAGATAGTTCCATAGATTCACAGAACACCCATTAGAAAGACATGGTCTCACATGAAGTTAATCAGTATCAATATTAATCGATTCAGAGATCGCCCGCTCGATTGGCCTGATCTCAAACTCAGATTCAACCATTTCTTTTCATTATTACTAGATTTGAAGATCATCTGCTAGATAGGTTTGATTTCAGTTTCAATCAGTTAATATTCGTAAGCTCAGTGATTAGCTATCAGTAGACTCAGTTATTTAGACTCTCAGTGTTAGTAAACACAGATATACGTATTAGTAAGCTCAGTTTTTAGATGTTTAAGTATTCAGAAGGTAGTATTCAGTCCATCCATGTATCCTCATTCAGTACTCTCATGTTATTCAGTTATGTTTATACATAAGCACTTTCATTTAGCCTTAACTCATCTAGCATACCAGTACATTCAAAGTACTGACGCATACTTTTCTTTTGCGTTATAGTGTCTTATACCATAGGTTCAAAAGAGCGAGATCCAGGGCACACTTAGCAGTCTAGACTCAGCCAGTAGTAGTTGACTTAGTAGTAAGTCCTCATCATTCGAGGATGATCCTTATTTTATTATGGCATTAGACTCAGTTTATTTTCAGTAGACGGAGTTAGTTGGGGACATGTCCCATTAACTCCACTGTTTAGACAATTTAGAGGCTTTTTGGATAGATGTATCTGTATTCAATTTTCAGTTTTGAGTATTTTAGATGTTTTGAACTTTATGGCAAGATTCTGCCAGTTTTCCGCATTTATTTAAGTATATTATGCAGTGCTTAGGTACAAATATCAGAAAAGGGTTAGCTTGTGGTCCTTCGAGATCATTTTTATATATCAAACTATGAATTCAACTTGTTGTCATGATTATTTTATAATGAGTAGCTAAATTTCCTTAACCCGAGTTGTGGGATCTATGGGTTTAGGTTTGTAATGTAACTAAGTTTTCAAGATTATAACGGTGGTAGAAACTTCTTGTTAATTCCATTATTTTATACTCTGACTATTGCTTGCAAAAAATAGGCCTTGCTTACTGGAGATTTGCTTGAGATAAGAAATCAACCCTAGTAAGAAGTGAATTATCAATAGGGACTTGGAAGCATCAAACTTCTATTTAATAATTAATTCTATAACAAGATTATTTGACTTGAGATAACATCCTGTTATGAAAAATAAATTCCCTAAGTTCGAGAGGATTAGGTGGTTAAATGTTTAACTAGGTTGAGAAACATTTAGACATAACTTGGACAAGGATAGTCAGTTGTTCCTACCTACCACAAGAATCTTGAACCTTTACTAGCGTTTGTAGAATCCTACACCCATAGTGAATATAACTCTGGTTTTCCTTATCATATTGATTTCAAACACTGAATTTAGAAGTAATTATTTGTTACCTTTCCAAAAACCCATAATCACAGGAAACTGATAACTATGAGTTGATTAATCCGCAGATAATTCAAATTCATACCATATTCCTCGTGGGATTCGACGCCAATCTAGTTGGGTTATATGTTGAAAACGATCTCTTACATTCTTGTAAGAGAGGTGTAGTTTGATGTTATAAAAAATAGCGTCGTTGTTGGGGATTACAGTTGTAAATTGAAGTTGTGTGCGTTAATTGACTGTTAGTCAAGTTTCCTAGTTTTACATTTTTTTTGTTTACTGTAGGGATTTTGTGGTGCTTGACAAGAACCATAAGTTCTAGAGAACCATTATTACCATTTAATCTAGAACCATAACTATTCTACATAATGGCAGACCAGTAGGAGACTGACAGGTTAGCAGCCTTAGCTAGAGCTCAGGTGAATGTGCATAATGACGATCAACAAGTACGACATCCAAATCCTGAGGATGACGTCTTAGGAGATGAGGAGCTACTAAACCATGGTAACCTAAGGCGTGCAGAGCAAATAGCTGCACTAGTACAACTTAATGATAGTAGGAACCATCCATTTCGAGGAAGGTAAGATTACCATCCAGTCCAGTATGACCTCAATGATGATGATGATGGAATGGATGGGGTTGTTAGGTGGACTTCCTGCGGATGATCCGAACTTGCATCTGGTGAACTTTGCCACTATTTGTAAATCTTTTGATAACCCAAGAGTAGGTTAGAGTGCTATCCGTTTGAGATTGTTTCGATTGTCTTTATATAGGGAGGCAATGTTGTGGCTTAATGAGCTGACACCCAATTCAATAACCAACTAGAGGCAATTGAAAGAAGTTTTCCTAGAAAGGTTTTTTCCACCTTTTAGGATGGTACAGTTGAGGGACAAGATCAACAACTTTAGACAGCTCCTAACTAAAGCCTTGCATAAAACCTAGGAGAGATTTAAAAAGAAGCTGACGCAGTGTTTGAGCCACAACATAATGGAAATATACTTGATGGAGACTTTGTACAGGGCTCTTATCTCTGGGACAAAACCAATTGTAGATAATGCTGCTGGTGGTTCATTTGTTGATCTTACATTCCCAGAGGCTTTAGAAATGCTTGGGAGAATGAGCCAACAGAGTTGGGCATGGTATACCAGGGACTCTGTGGTAGCAAACCCCTCTGTTTCTATTGGTATGACTGTGGAACAATGCAAAAAATACGAGGAGTGTGATCAAGACTTGTCTCACCTAAAAATGGAGATGAACTTGCTAACCAAGCATTTACTATCAGGTAAATCTGAGAAAGTGAAGGCTGTGGGATCGCAGAGCAAAGTGGAGTCTAACTCAGAAAAAGAGGCAAACTATGTAAATAATTAGAGGGGTTCCTAGGCAATAGCCAAGGAAATCAAGGTTGGACTTATTATGAAAAGGGTGGATATAAGAACCAACAGAAAGGTAATTGGCAGAGAAATATTGGTAGGAGCGGGTTATATGTCCTTCCTAGAAATTGTAAGGCTGCTATAACAAGTTCTTTAAAAATGTCCCTGGAGGACATGATGGATAAATTGTTAAAGGGAGTGGAGGCTACCAACTCAGGGGTGACTACCACGAAGACCGATCTGTCCTCTATGAGTTAGTTTGTAAACTCGCACTCCGCCTTGATCAAACAACTAGAACAGTAAATGAGCCAATTCTCCATAGTGCTGAACCAAAGAAAGAGTGGAAAGTTACCAAGTGATACAGTTTAGAATCTGCGAAGTGATGGTTCATGTATGGAAATTACCACTAGGAGTGGTAAAATATTACTTGGCCCTTCTGTGGGCAAAATTTTAATTAAAGATATGACTGAAGTAGATGATGAACCCAAAGAAGAATGTCTAGTAGAGTCTGGGAGGCTGGATGGTTCTGCTGATGCTCCAAAACAAGGAAATGAGAAGGAAAAGGAAGTAGTGGTGAAAACTCTCCTAAGACCACCACCTCCCTTTCCTCAAAGATTGAAGAAAAAGGTTGAAGATATTAAATTTAGTAAATTCATGGCAATATTGAAGCAGTTAACAATAAATGTGCCTTTGGTGGAGGCATTCGAGCAAATGCCAGGGTATGCTGAATTCATGAAGGACCTTGTGACAAAGAAAAGAGAGTTGATCTACAAAATGAATGATAATATCCACTGTTGTAGTGCCATTTCTTCATGATCCTTAGCGTAGATGAAGGTTGATCCTGGAGCATTCACTATTCTATGTATAATCGAGTCTCTCAATTTTTCTTGGGCCTTATGTGATCTGGGGCGAGCATAAATCTGATACTACTAGTCGTTTATAAAAATCTAGGTTTGGGGTATCCTAACCTAAAAAACATGTGGTTGGTGATGGCAAATAGGTCTGCAAATCAGCCAGTAGGAATATTACATGATGTATCGGTAAAGGTGGCCGACTTTATACTTCCTTATGATTTTGTAGTCCTTGAATGTGAGGTGTATTTTGAAGTGCCCATAATATTGGGTAGACCATTACTTGATACTGGGAGAGTAGTGGTGGACATGGAGCTGAATGAGCTGAAGTTCAGGTTCAATGACAAAGAAACAAGATTAGAAATGCACTCATCGATGACACAACAAAAGGAGATAAATATCTTCTTAATATTGGATGTGTTTTATAAAAATGGGAAAGATATAGCATCATGGTGTCTTGACGAAGTATGAGTATTTAAGATAACCTAGTTGTGCTGTGACATTAAATCAGGAGCTATTGGGAGGCCCTAAATTTGTATGTTTAAACGAAAGTTGTTTTAATTTATTTTGATTGGAAGCATAATGAACTGAAGAGCTATACAGGGGTCTAGGTAAAAATTGATGAAGTCAGCCAAGGGATCCTGATGATAGATGATGATTTATCATAAATGTGATAAGTCGTTAGGTAATCTTGGGACCAAATACTGAAAAATTCGACCCGACATACCGTAAAACCTTTTCACCTTCCTGTGTATCTTCTTTATTTTCTTTAATTTCTATTTCCTTCCATGTGTATTTTATTTACTTACTCTTTTCAATATTAATTCCAAAGTAAAATATGAAAAATATTCTTCCCTGTTAAGTGTGGGTTTGAAATCAAGATCAAGAACTCTTCTTTTATCTACTACTTTCTCTCACTCATGTAGCCAAGTAAAGTTTCCTATTAGGTATTCTCATAACTCAACTCTCTTCTTCATTAGGTAAGTGATGCGACTGAGGTAAATCTTAGTTTCAAAGGGATTGAAGCAAGCTTAACTTGCCATTGTGTGAAAAACTGAATCTAGGGTGTATAGTGCTTCATTGTGTATAAAAACCTAGGGCTTAGCTCAAGAACACAACTCCATGTGATTCTAAGAAGAAAGTGGGTTGATAATTAAGATTAAAACCGAGATGGAGATTGTATTCTGAGCTTACGACGTGTTTTATAAGCTATCATATTTGTGATGGCGTATCAGACTATGTCGTCGCAAGTTAAGGAAAATAAGCCTATTCTGTTTAAGGCTGACAACATGAATGATAAGTTATCACATTTGTGATGACTTATCAGAACATATCGACACAACTTTGATCTAATACAATTATGAACCTCTTTTAGGGGATATGGAATTATAATGACTGAACTTCCTAAGTTGAATGATCATGAGTGCTAAATGAGTGCTTTCTTTTGCTACAGGTCTTATAATGGCACCCAAAGGAAAAATCCCTAAACCTACAAAGAAAGTGACAAAGGGGAGTGTACCTCGGAGACTCTTCAATGAGGAATCTAATTATGAGGAGGAGGAGCCACTACTCAGGAAGCAAAGGAAAAAAGAAAAGCTTGAAAAAGCCTTTGCCACCTCCAACAGTTGAGGTGGAGAAGAGTGAAGAAATTGATACTAAAGCAGCAACACCACCTGACAGTAAAACTTCTGAGCAGATGGCTTTAGAGCAGCCTGAGTCTTAGCATTCTGAGTCTGGGGAGCCTGAGTTAGAGCATGGTGAATCTGAACAACCTAAATCTGAGGGACCATCATCTGAGCCCCCTTCTACTGAGCAACAAGATGATAATGAATCTTCGATTTGGGGAACTCTAGTTAAATGCAAGAACCCCAAGGTCAAAGACAGTGCAAGGTGGCAAATTCCTAAGGCACAAAAAATATTCTATGATGGGCTTCTCAGGACTAAAAGAAGGACCATTAAAAGGCCAATCTTTAAAGAAAAAAAGATCATCACTACTGGGTTGAGCAAATATCCTGAAGTGGAGCATAAATTATGGGACTACGACTTGGGATGGACTGCAAAAGAAGGAAGCTCATTTTTACCTACACTAGGTTGGGAGTTCTTTGCAAACTATCAGGCTCGATTGTAGAACATATGCAAAGAAGGGGATAAATATGCAAATCAACCCTTGTTGGATAAAGTTCCAATGCGGGGTGTGATGGTGGATCTCTCAGAAACAACAACCAACAAATTTCTTTATGGCCCCAAATTCACTCCTCAGGCCACTTCACCTACATTCTACGCTCGGTTGAAGCATATGACCAACCTGAATAAAAGGATTTTCAAAGCCTCCCTGACTCAAGAAGCAAGGAGATAACATCCTTGGAGATGATAGAGCAATACTGGTTTCAAGTCTTGTGGCTAAACTCAACTTGAACTTTGGAGAAATCATTGTTGAGGAGATGAAAATTTAGGTCTCAAGGCCCAACACGGCATATCTTTTCCCTTGTCTAAATATGAGGTTAAGTAAGGCAGCCAATATACTTGAGGTTGTAGGGATAGACGATGAAATACCTGCCAAGAAGACCCACAACCCCATCTGATATGATAAAAATCAATTGAGGCAGATACTTGATAGGGGAGCAGGGGTTGCAATAGATCCACTAGTTACAGATATAACCTCATCCCCTAATAAAGAGGTGCCAGATTCTAAAGCTGCACCACCGACATCCCCAGCTCTAGTAGACTCAGTGCCTATAAATGAAACAAATCCTTCAGGGACTTTGTTTATGATAGAATTTGACTTCAACTCGATGAATTTTAGGAGAGTAGCAAAACAAGCCAAGTGGTTCAAGGCTCAGCTACAACTATTTGCCAAGTAATTTTCCTCTGTGATAGACAAGAGGATTAAGGTTGTACTTGAGCCCTTCCAAGCCTTGCTCGATTGGATTGCAGAGTTAGAAAACTATTTTAATACACGGTTAAGAGAAATGTCAGGCTCAGACCTTGCATAATTTAGATCAATCCTGGACAAGTTAAAGGTGGATGTTAGAGTATTATATCAGCACCAACTTATGGTGTCGGTAGACCCGATTGTTGATGAGTCTGAGGGTAAGATCCCATTTCTTGATCTCATGATGAACTAATATAGAAAAAGAAGAAGAAGGGCGAGAAGAAAGGTAAGGGTAAGAGAGAATGGCCGATAGCGATGAAGAAGAAAAATAGAGAAGAAGGTGAGAAAGAAGGCTAAAAAAGAAGAGATAAAGAAGGCGATGATCGAGTCCCTAGCTGACAATGAGAAATAGGTGAAGGCCCTATGAGTGAGAGCCATAAGTGCCTTAACTATTAGGCCTCCAAAAACTGCTAGACAAGATGTGTTAAAATAGAAGGAGGCTCCCAATAGAGATAAGGAAGCTGAGGATGTAGCAACAGGGTCAGGGACCTATGATCCCCGTGCTTGATCTACTCCAGGTATACGCTAATCCTTAATTTAGTTTTTCTTTGATTTTAAGTTGAGGGTATAGGGTGAGTTATTTTTGTAACATTTTGTAGTTGACTAGGAGAAATAGAGTACTTGAGGCAATTAATGTCATTTTGTAATTTTGTGAACACCTCTCAAATAGTCTGATTGTTTAACTGTGTGATTTACATCTAACTGTGACCATTGTGCATCTTGTTATGGTATCAATTCTAGTGACTTGATGATCATTGCTAAACCATTGCATAAACCTAATAAGTTGTAACTTGTGATATACTTGTGCTCCATGTGCATGTGAGATCTTACTTAGTTTCCTTTGTCTGATGAATCCAGGACTTACCCAGTTAGTCTTACCGAGATTGAAGGATAGGGGTTAGGAAAGGATCAAAGGCCGTTTTGATATTAGCCACTTTTAGACTAAATGACCTTCCTTGTATACATAATGTCCCTTAATTCATATTTTGAGCCTGAATAACCTATTTCTTTTTTTATAATACCTATCACCGTCTTATTTATATGATAATGAACCTATTTTGCCCTAGTCCTCCTTGGACACTGTACACCTTGACTTAGGTAAATGACCTAAGTTGAGGGTGGCTATCATAGGGGTGCGTGATGTAAAATAAGTATGAAGAAAGGTGGAATAAAAGAAAATAATAAAAAGTTGGGTACGGTGGAAAAGAACAAGAAAATAAAAGTTGTGCAAAAAAGAACTGATTGTAGAAAAGACCGCACCCATCCTTAATATATGTGATCAAGAAAGGAGAAGAATAGAACAAAGGTTAATAAGTGAAACCCCAGAATCTAGTGTAGCGTCAAGGAGGCTTAGTCATTTTAAATATCATTGAATATCATACCAGCCCCTAGCCTACATTACAAGACAAAAAGAAGACCTATAGTGATCCTAGCTGACCTGTCTAAAATTCTTAGAAATGGAAATAAGGGCAAGCCTATAGTATTTGGCATACATTGATTGGAACTTCATTGTGAGAGTAAGTGTCCTTTGACTGTCCCTATGGTTACATATATGATGTCTGATATAAGTGGAGTGAGACTTCTTTATAGTGAGGGAACACTGGTTGCATTGCTAGTAGCAAACTTATTTGGATAGTGTAATCATGGTACATGCATGGTTGTTTTTGCTGAATTGAAGCCATATCTTGATTCCTGTGTGTTGCATTGTTATTCTTTAATAATATGCATAGTTGTTGTTTTAAATTAATTAACCTTGGAGATGGTGAAGACGTTTTAAGATAATATGGATGGTTAACTGCCAAATGTACTCTGTATTCTCTTAGTTGTGTTTTAATTGCTTGAGGAAAAGCAATTGTTTTAAGTTAAGGGTGTTGATGTGTGAGCAGATGCTAACACATTTGAGGTTTTTAACTAAGAATAATTGCTAAGTCTTAAGCAATTTTTGTCGTTTTTTATTATTTTCTGTTTGATATTGCAGTAAAAGTCGAGATGCAAGAGAACTAGCAATAATGGATGTAGAAGAGTTGATTTTTGAGTAAGTAGAGAGGGAATTATAGATGACGACTTGTCTGATAAGTCATTAGCCTTGTGATAAGCTATCAGAGTTGCCATCAGCCTTAGACAGAGAATGAGCTTCAACTAAAATTTGTGACAACATCTGTGATAGGCCATCAAAAGTATGATAAGCCATCAGGCTCATCATTAGGCTTAAATAGAGAATGAGCTTCAGCTAGAATTTATGACGACATCTGTGATAGCCTATCAGAAGTGTGATAAGCCATCAGGCTTGTCATTAGGATTAGACAGGGAATGGGATTTGAAGTCAAGAATCGACGATAATTCTGATAAGTCATCACATGTCTGATAAGATGTCACGTCTCATCGTCAACCTAAGGCAAAGATTGTCGAAAGTGAAGACGAGCTGGCGATATTCTTGATAAGTCATCAGACTCCTAATAATCCATCACTCATGTCGTCGCCTGTTGGAGAAAATACTATGATCTATAATATTGTTTCCATAATTAGGCTGAAGTACTTAAAGCATATGTTAGGGTTTTATAAAAATATAATAAGGAGGAACTGATATTTTGGAGAATATCTTCTCTCTAGTTTTCTGACTTGAACTTTACAATTATTTTTGGAGAGATTATTATAATTGTTTTGGGATTTTCTGCTGTGAATCAAATCTACGAAGCTCTTGTTGCTATTCATCTTTCTATAAGTTCATATATCAAACTATGAATTCAATTTGTTGTCTTGATTATTTTATTATGTGATGCTAAATTCCCTTAATCCGAGTTATGGGATCTATGCGTTTGGGTTTTTAACTTAACTAAGTGTTCAAGATTCTAACGGGGGTAGAAACTTCTTGTTAATTCCATTATTTTATACTCTAACTATTGGTTGCAAACAATAGGCCTTGCTTACTGGTGATTTGCTTGAGATAAGAAATCAACCCTAGTAAGAAGTGAATTATCAACAAGGACTTGGAGGCATTAAACTTCCATTTAATAATTAATGTTGTACCAAGATTAATTAACTTAAGATAACATCCTATTATGAAATATAAATTCCCTAAGGTCAAGAAAATTAAGTGATTGAATATTTAACTAGGTTGAGAAACATTTATACATAACTTTGACAAGGATAGTCTGCTGTTCCTACCTACTACAAGAATCTTGGACCGTTACTAGCGTTTGTCAAATCCCAACACCCATAGTGAACATAAATCTGGTTTTCGTTATCATATTGATTTCAAACACTGAATTGAGAAGTAATTATTTGTTACCTTTCCAAAAACTCCCATTCACAGGAAACTAATAACTATCAGTTCATTAACCCATAGATAACTCAAATTCACCCTATATTCCCTGTGGGATTCGACCCCAACCTAGTTGAGTTATATATTGACAACGGCCGCTTACATTCTCATTAGAGTGGTGTAGTTTGAGCGTTATCAATTGACTAGTAATTTAGTAGAGGATTTATGGATGAAACTTGACTATTTTATTGTCATATTTGGTTAACACAGTGTGTATTACAAATTCCCCTTGAATTTTTAATTTATCTTCTATATATTTGTATTGTATCAATTATGTTTATGATAGTATGCTAAGGGGTCTTTCAGGCCTTCGTGGTTTAGGATGCCCTTCGCGGTCAGGGACTCAGCTCGGATTTTGACAAGCTTAGTAGCAGAGCATGATTCATGGTTCCAGGATGTCTACAAAGCTATGTCTAGTAGAGTCTTGCTGATGGGTGTGTTATGCAATCAGGGGACTTGCAGGAATTTAGGAGTTGTTTCTTATTCTTTCATACTCAAGTTCGTGCTATAGCGTCATCCATATAAATGTTATCCAAATTCCTTCCTTACTCTAAATGTATTAACCATACCTCATTATCGAGTTGATATAATTCCAAGAGTTATGATCCCCAAAGATATCGTCTATTCTGATGGAGTTACCCATGAAGTTAAGAGATAGCACAAAGACTTGACAGAAGTATATTAGTGCTTCAAAATGTATTGATTCGAGTTTATACCTCTATCATAATGTAATTGTTCTTTTTCAGACTAAGAAAAGAAGTGTATTCAATTCCTTTTAAATTCCTTATTACAGATGTCATTCTTAAGGGTAGAGATGTGCAGCAAAATATCAGAATACTATTTCCACTCGAGTAGTAGTATATGTTAATGTTTCATGACCTATTGGTAGTAAGATGGTCCAAAAGTTAGTTATATGAAGTCACAGGTTTACAAGTTAGAGTAAGGGTGACTTTTGCATAAAGAAGCTGGTTTTAGTTGTATAACCCTTGATAGAGGGATGATCACCATTTTATAGTGATAAACTAATATTGTAGCAAGGTTTTTATATTGTATAGTAGTCTATAAAGGAAGTGATTGACTATGATTGTTATTAATTCAAAATAGGGAAGGATGCCAGAGTGGGCAGTTATTGTGGTTGTAGAAATCATTTGTAGAAGGTAAACGGAAAGGGGTACATTATCCAATAAATTATTAGAATAGACTATGGGGAAACTTAAGGGTGTTTATGGAATTTGAAGATAGTGGGAATGTATTTATTGGTAAGTAGAATAGGATGTGTGAAAGTAGAATATGCTAATAGATGGTAATGGGTTATACTATGAGATTAAGATCGATTATCCTTATTATGAGACTTTACCCCTTTTTTGTCTTTTCTCTAGTAGTTGTAAGATAGTACTCCATGTGAGAAGGTATATAGTAGATATTGAGTAGTAGTAGTAATGTCATAGAGGGGATTTTATTATAGGTAGTAGTTTCGTGAAATAAGAGACTTGAGTTGATTTCCCCATTTCACTGACGAGTATAATATGCAGCATGATTCATCAGTGTTTCATGATTGATGCTAGACTATAGGCTTGAACATAGATGTGGAGTGTGGTGGAAAGCACAGCAACTTAAGATTGATAATGCGTGTTTTATGGGAATGAATTAGTGGGGTTGATGCAATGTGTGAAATAGCCTAGGTTGGAAACTCATGAAAAAGAGAGAAGATAGTTATGGATGAGCATTAAGTGGATAAAGGCATAAGTATATATGAGTAAGTTGAACCCCTAGGTAGCACGTTGTTACGTAAGGATGGCTATCATAGGGGTGCATGATGTAAAATGAGTATGAAAAAAGGTAGCATAAAAGAAAAGAATAAAAAGATGGGTACGGTAGAAAAGAACAAGAAAAAAAAGTTTTGAAAAAGAAGAAGTAATTGTAGAAATGAACATACCCATCCTTAATATGTGTGATCAAGAAAAGAGTAGAATATATAAAGGTTAATAGGTGAGACCCCAGAAGCTAGTGTAGTGTTAAGGAGGCTTAGCCACTTTAAATATCATCAAGTATCATACCAGCCCCTAGCCTACATTACAAGCCAAAAAGAAAACCTATAGTGATCCTAGCTGACCTATCTGAAAATGTTGGTAATGAAAATAAGGGCAAGCCTATAGTATTTGGCATACATTGATTGGAACTTCATTCCGAGAGTGAGTGTCTTTTGATTATCTCGATGGTTACATATATGATGTCTAATATAAGTGGAGTGGGACTTCTTTGTAGTGTGGGCACATTGGTTATGTTGCTAGTTGCTAACTCATTTGGATAGTGTAATCATGGTACATGTATGGCTGTTTTTGCTGAATTGAAGACTTATCTCGATTCCTGTGTGCCGTAGTGTTGTTCTTCAATAATATGCATAATTGTTGTTTTAAAATTAATTGACCTTGGAAATGGTGAAAATGTTTTAAGATAATATAGATGGTTGACTGCCGAATGTACTCTGCATCTTCTTGGTTGTGTTTTAGTTGCTTTAGGACAAGTAATTGTTTTAAGTTGAGGGTTTAGATATGTGAGAAGATGCTAATATATTTGAGGCTTTTAACTAAGAATAATTGCATAGTTTTAAGCAATTTTTGTTGTTTTTGATTGTTTTCTGTTTGATATTTCAGTAAAAGTTGATTTGAAAGAGAACCAGTAATAATGGATGGAGAAAAGTTGATTTCTAAGTAAGTAGAGAGGGAAGTATAGCTGGCGACTTGTCTGATAAGTCGTCAACCTTGTGATAAGCTATCAGAGTTGCCGTCAGCCTTAGACAGAGAATGAGCTTCAGCGAGAATTCGTGACAACATCTATGATAGGCCATCAGAAGTATGATAAGCCATGAGGCTCGTTATTAGTCTTAGATAGAGAATGAGCTTGAGCTAGAATTAATGACGACATCTGTGATAGGCCATCAGAAGTATGATAAGCCATCAGGCTCGTTGTTAGGCTTAGGCAGGGAATGGGATTTGAAGTGTAGAAGTGACGACAATTCTGATAAGTCATCACATGTCTGGTAAGCCATCATGTCTCATCGTCAACCTAAGGCAGAGATTGTCTAAAGTGAAGAGGATATGACAACATTCCTGATAAGTCGTTAGACTCCTGATAAGCCGTCACACACGTCGTCGCTTGTCCAAGAAAATACTATGATCTATGATTTTGTTTCCATAATTAGGATGAAGTATTTAAATCATATGTTAGGGTTTTCTTAGATTATATTGAGAGGGGAACTGGCGTTTTAGAGAATATCTTGTCTCTAGTTTTTTGACTTGAACTTTACAATTATTTTTGGAGAGATTATTACAATTGTTTTAGGATTTTATACTGTGAATTAAATATGAGAAACACTTTTTGCAATTCATCTTGTTATAAGTTCATATATCAAACTATAAATTCAATTTTTTATCTTGATTATTTTATTATGAGATGCGAAATTCCCTTAACCCGAGTTGTGCGATCTATGGGTTTGGATTTGTAATGTAACTAAGTGTTCAAGATTCTAATGGTGGTAGAAACTTCTTGTTAATTCCATTATTTTATACTCTGACTATTGCTTGCAAACAATAAGCCTTGCTTACTAGTGATTTTCTTGAGATAAGAAATCAACCCTTGTAAGAAGTAATTATCAACAAAGACTTGGAAGCATCAAACTTCCATTTAATAATTAATGTTGTACCAAGATTAATTAACTTGAGATAACATCCTGTTACGAAATATAAATTTCCTAAGTTAGAAAGAATTAGGTGGTTAAATGTTTAACTAGGTTGAGAAACATTCTGTTGTTCCTACCTACTCTAGATTTCCTTATCATATTGATTTCAAACACTGAATTAAGAAGTAATTATTTATTACCTTGCCAAAAACCCCCAACTGATAACTATCAGTTGATTAACTCGCAGATAACTCAAATTCATAACATATTCCCGGTGGTATTCAACCCCAACCTAGTGTGGTTATATATTGACAACGATCGCTTACATTCTCATAAGAGAGGTGTAGTTTGAGCATTATCAATTGACTAGTAATTTAGTAGAGGATTTGTAGATGAAACATGACTATTTTATTGTCAAATTTGGCTAACACAGCGTGTATTACAAATCCCCGTTGAATTTTTAATTTATCTTCCACATAATTGTATTGTATGGATTATGCTTATGATACTCTATGCTAAGGGGTCTCTTGGGCCTTCATGGTTTAAGATGATCTTCCTGGTCAGTGACTCAGCTCAAGTTTTGAAAAGCTTGGTATTAGAGCATGGTTCATGGTCCCAAGATGTCTACGAAGCTAGGTCTAGTAAAGACTTCTTATGGGTGTGTTGTGCACCACACTTATAATCAGGAGGCTAACAGGAATTTAGGAGTTGTTTCTCATTCTTTCATTCTGAAGTTTGTGCTATAGCGTCATCCATATGAACGTTATCCAAATTCCTTCCATACTCTAACTGTATTAGCCATACCTCATTATCGAGGCAATATAAGTCCAACAGTTAGGATCCCCAACGATATGGTCTGTTCTGATAGAGTTACCTATGAAGTTATGGGATAGCACAAGGACTTGAGAGAAGTTCATTAGTGCTTCAAAATGTATTGATTTGAGTGTATGCCACTATCATAATGCAATTGTGCTTTTGCAAACTAAGATAAGAAGTGTATTCAATTCCTTTTAAAATCCTTGTTTCAGATGTCATGCTGTTCAATAGTATCCGCTCTACAACACCTTCCTAGACGTTCGGTCACCTGCATGGTGGCCTCCAAATGGGGAAGAATGACATGCTTCCAATATGCATAATACATCCACCTATGGAACATATCTCGTTATAATGTTGTCAGCACATCGCTGAAAAAGTTACGGCTCATCCCAGAAGTAACGTGTCACATCTTGTAGGAATTTCTTCCTTTGATGGAAAGAGAAATTTTCTAGAATGACTTCACTCACAACATAATTCGCAAAATCGGCGTACCAAGGCAATTTCTCCACCTCAACAACTAATATATCCTTATTAGGAAATTCATCATTTATCTCCATTTCATTACTACTTGCTCGCTCACCTTCCATTCTATACAGATGATGTGCAACCTGGTTTTGACAATCTTTCCTATCCTTAACTTCAAAGTCAAATTCATGTAGCAGCAACACCCATCTAATCAGCCTTGGTTTTGAATCCTTCTTAGCCATCAAATACCTCAAGGATGCATGGTCAGTGTAGACCACCACTTTGGTCCTAATTAGATAAGCCCTAAATTTCTCAAAATCATACACCACAGTTAGAAGCTCCTGTTCAGTAACGGTTTAGTTCTTTTTCGCTCCATTCATTGCTTTGCTGGCATAATATATTGGATTAAACAGTTTGTCCTTCTTTTGTTCCAATACAGCTTCAAGGGCAACACCGCTTGCATCACACATGATCTCAAACCGTTTTGACCAATCTGGTGCAACAATAATAGGGACCCCAACCAGCTTCTTCTTAAGACATTCAAATGCCTTCAATCAATCATCATCAAAGGAAAATTTTACTTCTTTCTCCAAAAGTTTGCAAAGTGGATTTGCAACTTTCGAGAAGTCTTTTATAAACCTCCGATAAACGCCAGCATGTCCAACAAAACTACGTACTCCCTTCACTAAAATGGGAGGTGGTAGTTTCTCAATAACTTCCACCTTGGCTCGATCAACTTCCATCCCTTTTTTTGAAATTTTGTGGCCGAGAATGATGCCCTCTTTTATCATAAAATGGCATTTTTCCCAGTTAAGCACCAAATTAAATTTAACACATCGTTGCAAGGCTATGCTCAGGTTCACCAAGCACACCACAAATGAATCTCCTACCATAGAGAAATTATTCATGAATACCTCTATGGTGTCCTCCACCAAATCTAAGAAGATAGACATCATGTACCATTGAAAAGTAGCGGGTGCATTGTATAGTCCAAATGACATCCTCTTAAATGCAAAGGTGCCATATGTACATGTAAATGTCGTCTTCTCCTAATCTTCCGGATCAATATAGATTTGGTTGTATTTGGAATATCTATCCAAGAAGCAATACCATATCCCCTTCCATCCAATCGATCAAGCATTTGGTCTATAAAGGGAATCGAAAAGTGGTCTTTTAGAGTCCATGAATTTAGCTTATGGTAGTCCATGCAAACTCTCCACCCAGTCATAGGCCTGAGTGGAATCAACTCATTCCTTTTATTTGTAACCACATTTATGCCCCCCCTTTTGGGCACGCATTAAGCTAGGCTCACCTATTTGCTGTCAGAAATTGGGTAAACCACTCTTGTATACAACTACTTAATAATCTGTTTCTTAACCACCTCTTGCATTAGTGGGTTAAGAAGGTGCTGATACTCTATGGTTTGAATACAGTCATCTTCAAGTTGTATTTTATGTATACAGATGCCAGGGGGAATGCCAATAATATCTGCGATAGTCCATCCTATAGCTCTCTTAGGCCTCTAAAGTACTAAAATAAGTGTGTTTACCTGTTGCTCACCCAGATCAGTAGCAATAATGATAGGTAGCATGTTTCCATTGCCCAAAAACATATATCGTAAGTGCCCAGGCAGTTCTTTCAATTCCAACATCGGTGGCTTCTCAATAGATGGCTTGGTTGGTAGTGTTGGTCGATTAGCCAGGTCAAGGTCTATCTTTTTAGGAGCATAAGGATATGAACCCATTCCTGACAGGGCACAAACAATTTCGTCATACTCTTCAATTCCTTCATGATCGAAGTTCATCAGAACTACGGCTAAAGTCTTAGCAACAAGTTACTTCTCTATTGACACCTTCTATTCATCCTCATAATACATATCAACTACTAAGAACACACTCATTTCTTCCTTTTGCTTCATTGATTTACATACATCAAACCATTCCACTTTATTATTCATCCTGAATAAGAGCTTATTAGCTCTCAAATCAATCAATACACTTCTAGTTATGAGGAAAGGTCGAGCCAAGATTATGGGCATCTCGAAGTCCACCTTGCAATCCAGAATGACGAAATCTGCAGGGAATATGAAGCTGGCTACCTTCACCAACACATCATATAAAATGCTAATAGGTCATTTTACTAACCTATCTACCATCATGAGTCGCATGTTGGTGGGTGTGGGATTTCCCAGACCCAAATTCCTATATACAACCAGCGGCATCAAATTAATGCTTGCTCCCAGATCACGTAATGCCTTGGAAAATTTCATAGTCCCAATTGTTAGGGAATAGTAATGCACCGGGGTCTGGATTCTTCTGCACCAAGTTCCTTGTAGAAATAATGCTAAAATAATGGAGATTATTCTCCAATTCGTAGCTCACTACTCTTTTCTTAGCCACAAGGTCTTTCATGAATTTAGCATATCCTGGCATTTATTCGAGTGCCTCCATCAATGGAATATTTATTGTTAACTGCTTGAGCATTTCCATGAATTTTCTAAATTTTCCATCATCAACCTTTTTCTTTAACCGCTGAGGAAATGGAGGTAGTGGTCTTGGTATAGTTTTTAGAACTACCTCCTTCTCCTTCTCTTTGTCTATATCCAGAGCATCATTAGAATTATCCAGCTTCTCGGACTCTACTGGACCACTTTTTTCTGGTTCAATATCAACTACTGGTTTACCCATAGAAGGGCCAGGTAATATCTTAGCACTTCTAGTGGTAATATCTATGCATGATCCATCATTCCATAAATTTTGAACTGTATCACTTGGTAACATTCTGCTCTTTCTCTAGTTGAATGCTGTAAGGAGTTGTCTCATCTGCTGCTCCAACTATTTAATCACGATAGAGTGTGAGTTCACCAACTGACTGATGGATGTAAGATTGGTCTTCATGGTAGTCACACCAGAGTTGGTAGCTTCCACTCCCTTCAACGACTTAGCCATCATGTCCTCCATGGATATCTTTTTAGAACATGTTAAAGCAGCCTCACAATTTCTAGGAGGAACATATAACCCGCTCCCGTCATTGTTATTCCTCCAATTTCCTTGCTCCTTATCTTTATAACCAGGCTTATCATAGTAAGTCCGACCTTTATTTCCTTGGCTATTACCTCAAAAATCCCCTGATTATTAACATAGTTAGCCTCTTTATCGACATTAGCCTCACTTCTATCCTGAGATCCTAGAGCTTTTACTTTTTCAATCTTTCCTGATAGAAAGTGATTGGTAAGTCAGTCCATTTGTATTTTAAGGTGAGCCATGTCTTGGTCACGCTCCTCTTTCTTTTGCATTGTTCCACAGTAATACCTACATAAGTAGTGGGGATGGCCACCATAGAGTCTCTGGTATGATATACTCGACTCTGTTTGGTGATTCTATCCAGTATCTCTAAAGCCTCTAGGAATGTAAGATCAAAAAATGAACCACCAGCATCATTGTCTACACTTGGCTTTGTAACAGAGTTAAGAGCTCTATACAAAGTCTCTATCAAATGTATGTCCATCATGTTTTTGTTCGGACACTGTGTCAGCTTCTTCTTGATTCTTTCCTAGGTTTCATGCAAAGCTTTACTCGGGAGATGCCCAAAGTCGTTGATCTCGTCCCTCAAGTGTACCCTCTTAGAAGGCAAAAAGAGCCTTACTAGGAAAGATTTTTTCAACTACCTCCAGTTAGTTATAGGATCTGGTCTCAGCTCATTTAGCCACAATGTTTCCTCCCCAGACAGAGACAACAGAAACAATCTCAACTGGATAGCATTCTGTCCCACTCCTGGCTTATTAAAATATTTGCAGATGGTGACAAAATTTACCAGATACAAGTTTGGGTCATCCCTAAGAAGGCCACCAAAAAACACCTTCAGATTTAGGAGTTGAATCATAGTACTCGTAATGTTAAATTTTGTCCCAGGTGCCAACGGTGGAGGAATAGTTGTACCCATTGCACCTGCTGTGTCCATTCCATCATCATCACCATTGAGATCATATAGGACCGGCTGGAACTCTTTTCTTTCTCAGAATGGACGGTTCCTGTTAATATACACCTTGGGTTACCAGGATTCAGCAACTCTTCGTCCCCCAAATCTTTATCCTCAAGATTTGGATGTCGTGCTTGTTGCCCGATATTTTGTACATTCACCTGAGCTCTAGCTAAGGCTACCAATCTGTCATTCTCTCACTATTTTGTGATTCTTCCAATTCGTTGCGGTTCTAGATTAGGTGGTAATAATGGTTCTGAAGAACTTCTGGTTCTTGACATAGACTAAAAGATCTTGAAAATAAACAAAAACAACAAATAAAAGTAAAACTAAGAAATTTGACAAACAGTCAATTAGCGCACATAAACTTCAGATTTCAACCGCATTCCCTAATAATGGCGCTATTTTTGATAACGCTCAAACTACACCTCTCATCGAGAATGTAAGCGATTGTTGTCAATATAAAACCCAACTAGTTTGGGGTCGAATCCCACAGGGAATATGGTTTGAACATAAGTCATGTGCGATTTAATCAACTGATAGTTGGATGTTTCCAGAAAAAGGGGGGTTTTAGTTAACAAGTAATTGTTGGTCACTTTAGTTTAAATGTTTGTAATCAAGAGTTTATGAAAAACCAGAATTATGTTCACTAGGGGTTTTAGTACTTGACAGATGCTACTAGTGGTTGAAGATTCTCACTGTAGTTAGGACAACAAGTTATCTTTAGTGAATTTATGCTTAAATGTCTCTCGACCTACTTAAGCATTTAATTACCTAATCCTCTCGGACTTAGAGAATTTATATTCACTGCCCAGATTTTACCTTAGGTTAACCAACCTTGTTACAACACTGATTACTAAACGGAAGTTTAGTGTTTCCAAGTCCCTGTTGATAATTTACTTCCCACTATATTTGTTTCTTTCTCAAGCAAATCAAAGTAGGTGTTATCTATCGTTTACAAGCAGCAGACAATAATTAAAACATAAAAAGTATCAAGGAGTCCTACCACCTTTCGAATCTTTAACACTCAACACCTTATCATGACCTACCCCTAGATCCCATAATTCAGGTTAAAGGAATTTAGCTGCTCATGACGTAATAATTGAAGTGACTAGATGAATTCATTCTTTAAAAGATGAACTTACCAAAAGATGAATAGAAACTAGAGATTCTCTGATTAATTACCCCAAAAAAATCCCTAAATAATGATGATAGTTTCTTTAAAGTTATTGGTTTCTCAAGCCAAAAGAAGAGGGAGAAAAATATCAAAGTATTATGTCTCAAAACTCAAGGTTTGGAACTCCTAAGAAAACGCTAAACAAGGCTTTAAATATTTCACCCTAATTATGGAAACAAAATAATAAAATTTAAAAATTTCTTGAATTAGGTGATGCCATTTGTGATAGCCTATTAGGCGGCTAACGACTTATCACAAATGGCATCATCTTTCTTTATGCTTTTGGTACTCTCTGCCTAAAGCTGACGATAAACGGTGATGCCCTATCAGCTCCTTGTTGATCTATCACAAATGTCATCAAGACTTTTCCTTTGCTCTCATGTTCTGCCTTAGGCTGATGGCAATCTTGACAACTTATCGGCTCCTTGACGTCCTATCACAAACCAATTGTCTGTCTACTGCCGACGATGAATTTGAAAGATTATCATAGGGCTGACGACTTATCACAAATGTCGTCAGCCATACTTCGCCTTTATTTACTTCAGATTTTAGCTTATTTTATTATATTCTTGTTGGTTCTCTAGCATCTTAGCTTCTACTGCAAAATCAAACATAAAGAAATCAAAAATGACAAAAGTTTCTTAAGACTTTGCAATTATTCTTAGTTAAAAACCTCAAATGTGTTAGCAGTAGCTCACACATCAGGTTGCTCCACCCAACCTAGAATAATGGCAATCTACAACTAGACCACCAAGATTCAATAGATAATATTATGGGTGGGCTAAAGTTAGGACGTTTGACTTTATCATGGAGGAAGATGGGGGACTAATGGACATAATCCTTGATGGTCCTAATGTTCCTATAAAAGCAGTCAAAGAAGGAGCTATTACAAAAATGGTCATCAAAAGCAGCAGCGATTTCAATGATGAACTGTAATACCCCATACTTTTTCCTAGCTTGAAATCATCTTTAAAATGTTAAAAATTTACTTGGAATGATGAATTTATTTTTGTGCACTTAGAATTTTTAAGATTTTCACTTTTTATCATATGGAAAAATTGAATTAGTTTTCCAACGATTCAAATTTCATCCAAATCCAGTATCGGAGTAAAAATTTATGGACGTTTTACTCAAAGCTGTCAGAATTGCCCAGGTGTGACGGCCAGGTTGATGGACCATCGACCTAGCGATGGACCATCGCCTTGACCATCACAGCCAAGATAGTGAGCCAATATTTTGGATAAGGTGCGAAAGATAGGTTGATAGACCGTCAAACTTGCGATGGACCATCGTCTAAGCTGTCGCTACTTAGGTAATGAGTCCTTATCTTTGTCCACCTACGACGGTCGAAACGACGGACCATCGAGCCAGCCATGGACCGTCGCACGAGCCATCACAAATCCCATATAGTTATTTTAAAGACATTTTTAAATGGGTATTTGGGTCTTTTTCCACCAATTTAATGCATAATTATACCAAACCATAGCTCATAAGTTCATTATTCTTCTACAACAACAAAATAGGATTTCTCTCAAGTATCAATCCCCAAGAAAAAGAAACCCTAGGTGCTTAATTCCAAGCTAAGAATTTAAGTTTTCCTCCATAGATCTTTAAGAAATCACTCACCCAGGTATGCATAGTGTTCATTCATGGACTCCTTTCATCCATAAAGCCCAAGAAATCTCTTTTCAAAGTTCAAGTGAATGGATTTTTATTAATTTCATGTTGGGTTATTTTTGTTCATGTTGATAATGAACAATTGAATTCTATTCCATTTTTATTGATAAATTGTAAGTGGAATTGATTATTATAGGTATAGTTTCATGTTAATTCATGATTAAAACCTTAAATAGTGAAATTAGAGTTGAATATGATAATTACTTGTTGTGTGATGTTGTCTACATATACCATGATCACTATGTGTTTAATTAAACGCCTATGTGAAGAAAAAGTTCCCTACTAGTATGATAGTATGAAATCCCCATTTATGTACAAGTTTATGCATACCAATTGTTTGATGAAATGCCTTAATAAATGAATTAGGAATTGTAATACTGGTCATATATTCAAGAAAGCCAGTCTTTGGCAGTTTCTTTCCATCGAGTCCTGGTGGTACTTGTAGCCGACAATTTAGCTGTATGCCTAGAGCCTATGTCATGTTCTCAAAATACTCTCAGTTAAGCCATGTTCAGTAGATTTCAATCAGTTTAATGACTTAGAAAAACTCAGTAACTTTAGTAAATCTCCATCAGTTATCAGACCTCAGAAATATTCTGTCAGTCAACAAAACTTAGTTAATTCAGTCCAGTCAGTTCAGTTAATCATGTGTAGTATCTATTCAGATGGGAGTAGATATTAGCACCTAGTAAACCCAAGGATGGGAACTCACCTGTTCTATGAGGGTGTGATTCTTAGAAGTAATCCTTGTGTTCTAGAACTATGTAGTCACCATAGGTTGAGACATCATATACTGCTATATGAGGGTAGATAAGGTGGCTTAACCTGTCATATGAGGGTTCCCACCATTCTCACTAGAATTACTGTTATATGAGGGTCACTCACAGATTGTCCTTACTAGTGGCGTAGTATTGACACCCTTCCAATCAGGGCACAGATTGGACCCTAATTCATCTAAATGCATTATTTGGGGCATGTCATTTAGATAACTACTTCCCATAGTTTCATTATCAATTTCAGTAAAAGAACTCAGATAGTTCTTCAGATTCAGGACTGTCAGATACAGTCAACTCAGAACAGTACAGAGATCATCTAGTTCTATTAGATTTAGGATTGTTAGATATAGTCACTCATGATATTAGTTATAATAGTTATCAGAGCTCAGTCAGCAGTCATGTTAGTTATCAGTAAATTTATGTTATCATGATCTCAGATATAGTTATTGGGTATTCATGCATGTATTCACATATTTATATAGTCAGCTACCCAGTATTATTCATTCATATAAACTGATGTGTGAGAAGATTCTAACACATTTGAGGCTTTTAACTCAAAATAATTGTAAAGTCTTAAGCAACTTTTGTTATTTTTGATTGTTTTTATCGTGTTAATGTAGATGTGAGTGAAAGGGGAGGAAACAAAAGGAAAGAAGAACAAATCAATTGGAATCTGGTGCAAATAAGATGAGGTAAATCTGATGACATTTCTGAAGTGCTGTCAGATATGTGAAAGGCTATCAAAGTCACCATCAAGCGTAGACAGAATCTGAAGAATCGAAGTGACGTGTGACGACCTTTTTGAAGCGCCATCATAACTTTGATAAGGCATCAAAATTGCAGTCAACTCAAAGCAGAACATGATGATTTCCAATGAATATGTGATGAAATTTTTCACATGCCGTCACATAAGTGACACGCCGTTAGATTTACCATCAAAAGAATTAGAAGATAACAATTCCCTAAAATCTTTGACGGCATCTTGTACACATCGTCAGAATTAATCTATCAAAAAATTAATCATGTGGAGAGGTCATGAATTGCTGGGTCTCTTTCATCAAGTATATTTCCTGTTCTCTCTTCAAAATACTTATCTATTATTGTGGGTTTCTATCTTGTGATTGAATTGAAGAAAGACTTGTTGGGTTTCTTTCTTTAGTAAGTTTATCCATATTACTATGAGTTTAACTTGTTATTTCGTTCATCAAATCATGAGCGGATAATTCCATTAGCCCAAGTTATGGAATCTATGTAATAAGGTACAATATGATACTAGGTATTTAAAGGATTCAAAGAGTAGTAGGACTTCTTGAAATTCTATTGTTTTAACTTGAATCTATTGGTTGCAAACAATAGGTTATGCCTTAGGCTTATTTGCTTTTAACAGAGAAATAAACAAGAGGACGTGAATTATCAACAGGGACTCGGAAGCTACCAACCTTCTGTTTAATGATTGATGCCATAACTGGATTAATATACTTGAGATAAAATCCTATTGGAAATAGATATGTTATCTAATTTCGAGAGAATTAGATAATAAATTTTTTGGTGAGGTCGAAAGATAAGTCAGATAGTACCGTTGTCAGGGATATTCTGCCTTTTCTACCGTCGTCAGGGATATTCTGCCATTTCTACCTAATTCAAGAGTCTTAAGCATTACCTAGCATCTGTCAACTCCCCAAAACCCATGGTGAACATAACTTTGATTTCCCATTTATCTTGGTTACAAACACTAAAATATTGAAAGTGAAGATTGACTCTCTGTGAAACTCAAACCCCTATTTTCAGAAACAGTAAGCTACCAGTAAAGTATTTCGTAAACAAATCAAAGTTCACACCCTATTCCCTGTGGGATTCGACCCCAGCCTAGTTGGGTTTTGTATTAACAACGATCGCTTACACCCATTCAAGAGTGTAATTTGAGCATTATAAAAAATGGCGCCGTTGCTGGGGAATATGGTTGTAGACTAAAAGTTTGTGCGTAAAAATTTACTGATAGTTAAGTTTCCTTGATTTACATTTATTTATTGTTTTTGTCTATTTTAGGTGTTGTGTTGCTTATGCCAAAAAAAAGAAGTTTCGAAGAATCGCTATTACTAATCAACCTGGAGCCTCAGCTAATAGGGAGAATGGTTGAACAAAAAGAAGCAAAAAGACTAGCTGCTTTGATGAATGTGTAGAATTTGGGTCAACAAGCATGTCGCCAGAACCCTGATGATGAAGACTTGGGTGATGAGGAATTGCTGAATCCTCAAAACCCAAGGCGAGCTAAGTAAATTGCTACACCAGTATAGTGAAATGGCAATATAAACATTCTAGTCTGAGAAAGATATAGTCAACAGCCTATTCAATATGAGGCTGATAAAGATGATGAAGGAATGGACGGAGCTGGTGCAACGGGTACTATCATTCCTTCACCATTGGCAAAATTCAACATAACATGTAAAATGATCCAACTCCTGAATCTGAAGGGGTTATTTGGAGGCTTGCTTGGTGATGATCCGAACATACATTTGGTGAACTTTATCACTATTTGCAAGTCTTTTGACAATCTAGGAGTGAGCTAGAATGCGATCAGGTTGAGGTTGTTTCCGTTGTCTCTGTCTGGAGAGGCAATCATATGGCTGAATAAACTAGAGCCTGATTCTATAACCAACTGGAAATATTTGAAAGATGTGTTCCTAGAACGTTTCTTTCTACCCTCCAGAAGGGTACAGTTGAGGTATGAAATTAGTAACTTCAGACAGCTCCCTACTGAAGCATTGCACAAAACCTAGGAAATATTTAAGAAGAAACTTGCAAAATATCCAAACCACAACATCATGAACTTTCACTTGATGGAGACTTTGTATAAAGCTTTCAACTCTGTGACAAAGCCAATTGTTGACAACGCTGTAGGTGGTTCGTTCATGGACCTCTCTTTTCTAGATGCTTCTGACATACTGAATAGAATGACCAAATAGGGTCGGGCTTGTCACACTAGGGATTCTGTAGTGGCTAGCCGACTGTTGCTAGTTGTATAACTGCAGAGCAATGTAGAAGGGATGAGGAGCGAGATCAGGACATGGCCCATTGGAAGACACAAATGGACTTGCTGGCCAAGCACTTGCTATCCGGAAAAACTGAAATGGTTAAAGCTATGGAATCTTAGGGTATTGTTTTTACAGGTGTTGATATGGAGGCAAACTATATGAGTAATCAGGGGGGTTTCCAAGGAAATAGCCAAGGGAACCAAGGTTGGATGTTCTATGACAAGCTTGATTATAAAGATAGGGAGTAGGGACACTGGAGAAACAATAATAATAGGAGTGGTCTGTATGTTCCTCCTGGAAGTCGGGATGCTGCTACAACCAGTTCTGGCAAGATGTCCATGGAGGACATGATGGAAAACTTGTTGAAGGGAGTTAAGGCTACCAACTCGGGGGTAACTACTATGAAGAGTGAATTTTCTATCCTCAGTCAGTTGGTTAGCTCACACTCTGCTTCTGTTAAGCAGTTGGAGCAACAGATGAGCCAACTTTCTGCTACACTAAACCAGAGAAAAGCTAGTACTCTACCTAGTGATATGATTCAGAACCCGCCGACTGATGGCTCTTGTATGGCGATTACCACTAGGAGTGGTAAGATATTATATAGCCCTTCTATGGGAAAACCTATGGAGAATAAGGTAAGTGTTGATGAACCCGAAAGAAGTAGTCCAGTGGAGTCTGAGAAGCTGGATGGTTTGGTTGATATTTCAGAGAAACAAAACGAGAAGGAAGAGGAAGTCGTGTTGAATACTATCCCTAGACCACCACCTCTTTTTCCTCAACGATTGAAGAAAAAGGTCTATGATGCCAAATTTGGTAAGTTCACAGCTATGCTCAAGCAATTGACGATCAATGTACCTTTGGTTGAGGCACTTGAGAAAATTCTAAGTTAGGCCAAGTTCATGAAAGACCTAGTCACCAAGAAGAGAAAGGTAAGTTCTGAGCCAGTGGACAACATCCACCACTGTAGTGTTGTTTCTTCACAATCGTTAGTGCAGAAAAAGCTTGAACCTGGAGCATTTACCATATCGTGACCAATTAGGTCCATGAAGTTTACCAATGATTTATGTGACTTAGGAGAAAGTATTAATTTGATTCCCCTTGATATTTACACGAAGCATGGATTGGGGGAACCTACCCCCACAATGATGCGTCTTGTGATGGCAGATAGATCGGTGAAATAACCAGTTGGTATATTGAATGATATCTTGGTAAAGGTGGATGACTTTATTCTGCCTGCAGATTTTGTGATATTGGATCGTGATGTTGATTTTGAGGTACCCATCATTTTGGGTAGACCACTATTAGCCACGGGAAGAGTATTGGTTGATATAGAGCTCAATGAGCTAAAGTTCAGGTATGGAAAAAGGGAGGCTAGATTCAAAATGCACCCTCCTATGAAGCAGTTAGAGAAAATGAATATCTTCTCGGTTATGGATGTATTCCAAGAAAATGGTAATGAGGTATTGATATGATATCTTGACAAAGTCTGAGCAGTCGAGAAAATCAAGTCATGTCACGACATTAAATCAGGCGCTATTTGGGAGGTAACCCAACGATTTAGTTTTATTGCACTAGCATTTTTAATTTTAGTAGCTAAGAGTTGTACAAAGGAGGTGAACTCATTGCAATCATCTTAAGAAGATTGACGATAATTTTTGATGGGTTGTCACAAGTATGACAAGCTGTGAGAAATGTCATCAAAATAAGCAAGTCGAAGCCTTATACTGGTAAGGCTGACGACAACTTTAAAGCGTCGTCCGACCTCTGACACGTTGTTAAAAATGATGTCAAATGAGTTGGGCCCAGTTAAAAATTTTAAGCTAACCCAGCCCAGCAATAGCTGTTCATATTCCTGCATACTATAGATATTTTCCTTTTAGTTTTGGTTTTCTTTCCTTATTGAGTTATTTCCCTTCTTTTTCAAATTTATTTCCATCTAAGGCAAATTTTAAACTTTCCTTGTAAGTTGAAGCTTGAGAGTTAAGTCAAGAAACCATTCCTCTCTCTCATCTCAGTCTTCTCTCACTCACAATTCTAAGTGCTCAAGGTACACCCACTAAGTGTCGACATTCAGGTATGAGAAAACTTTAACTTTATTATTCTTTGGAGAAATTGTGAACTCCAAGTAACCTTGGTTTCAAAAAGAATGAGATGAACCCATTAACATGTTTCAAGCTCCTTCGAAAACTAGGGTTTGTAGGGTTATGTTGTACAACTTCATTGAAATTTCAGTTAAATAACATGACCTAAGTTGAAATTAAGAATAATAGTAGATGAAAAATCAAGAAAAAAGCAGTTGGAAGTTGTAATTTTATCTGACGACAATTTTTATGACCTTGCACTTGTGTGATGGCTATTCAAAAATATCATCAAAAGTTGAAAAATATTGTAGATTCTGGATAAGGTTGACGACGCTTTTGAACCATCGTCACACATGTGATGGGAAATCAGAAAGGTCATCAAAACTTTGAACTAAAAACAGTAATGATGTTAAACTGAGGTTATCCTTTTTCTTCTCTTATTTGATTAAGGACACTAATTGAGGATGTTTTATGTTGTTGCAAAACTGAGCATGTCACCCAAGAAGAAGAGTCCAACTACACCAAAGAAAGTGTCTAAAGAGAGTGTACCTCGAAAACTTATCGATAAGGACTCTGATTATAAAGAAGACGAACCATTGCTTAGATGGACAAGAAAGAGGTCTAGTCTAAAGGCACCACCTCCACCAATTCCTATTAAGGTGGAGGATACTGATGATACTGAGGAAACAACCTTATTTGAGCAAGCGTCGGAGGAACAAAAGATCAGAACACACTGAGCAAGAGCCTGAGGACACTGAACAAGAATTTGAAGATGAAGATGCTGAGAGGCCTACTGAAGAAACTGAGTCAGAATCACCATAGTTAGAGTAGCAAGGTGATAAGAATTCTCTAGTACGGGGAACTTTGACGAAATGCAAAAACCCTGAAATTAGGAACAATGTGAGATGGAAAATCCCTGGGGCTGATAAGATCTTTTGGGATGGACTTCACAGAACTGATCGAAGAAGTACTAGAAGGATAATTTTAGAGGAAAAAAAGATTATCACTACAGGACTGATCAGATACCCTGAGGAGATGCAAAAACTCAAAGATTAAGGCCTGGAGTGGACTAATAGGGGAAGCGGTGTTTACTGTCCTTTGTTAGTCCAGGATTTCTATGCGAACTACTAGGCTACGGTGGAAAATATAGACAAAGATGTGGATAGAACTTCATATAAGCCTCTACTGACCAAAGTTGTAGTATGTAGGGTAAGGGTAGATGTATCAGATGCCATCATAAATAGGTTTCTTCAAGGGCCAGCCTTCGTTCCCTGAGACACTTCACTTACCTTCTATACTCGATTAAAGCATCAGGAAAATCAACACAAATGGCTAGAAACTCTCATAGCAGATGGAGAACCTGAGTGGCTGAATAATCCTACAGAAAAGATAACCAAAGCATCTGTAAATTCAGAGGCAAGATTTTGGTGGGGTTTAGTGCAGATTCATCTGATACCGACCAAGAGAGACAACATATTAGGGCATGATCGAGCAATATTGGTTGCAAGATTGATGGATAGAACTCCCTTATATTTCAGAGAAATTATAGCGGAAGAGATTAAGATTCGGCTCGTAAGACCCGATGCTGCATATCCATTCCCATATTTGATTACTAGGTTATGTGAAGCAGCTAATGTACCTGAGATTTTAGGTATTGATGATGAGTTACATGCTAACAAGACCCACAACCCTGTCAGAAAAGATGAACTTCAGCTGGGCTTGCGACTTGATCGAAATGTAGTTGGCACAATAGATCCTCCAGCCACTGAGATTATTTTAGCACTAGATGTGGGGGTGAAAAGATCTAAAGCTGTACCACCACCACTAGTATCTTCAGCTCATGAAGGATCAGTTCCTCAAAGTGAGCCGACTAATTTAGTTTCTCCAGCAGCAACAGGTTCTGCATTTCAACCGATTGATATCAGGAAGGTGGCTAGGCAAGCCAATTGGTGTGATTTGAAACTACATGCCTTCACCAAACAGTTTGCTGCTGCTATGGACAAAAGAATCAAGGCTACACTTGAACCTTTTATGACTTTGCCTGGGCGGATGGCAGATTTGAAGAACAGATTCGAGGCCCGGGCAAATGGGATGACAGGTACTGATCTGGCTACGTTCAGGGATGCGTTGGATAAGGTAAAGGCTGAGGTTCAGATGCTGCAGCAGCACCAAATTATGGAGCCAATAGGTTCAGCTATACATGATGTGGAGGAAGAAATTCCTGTACTTGATCTCACTATGGAATCCCCAAAGAAAAAAAAAAGAAAAAGGGATAAAAGAAAGGCAAGAATAATAAAGATGAGTCAAATAGCGAAGAAGAGAGAAAATCTAAAAAGAAGACAAAGAAGAAGGCAAAAAAGGAAGAATTGAAAAAGGTAAGATTGGAGTCTATGGCTGACATAGAAATATAGGAAGCAGCCATCAGAGCTAGGGCTGTAGACGCTTTATCTAGCCAGGCTCCAACCACTGCAAGGGCAGATGCTACGAGTGGGGAGAAGACAACAGATGATACAGTAGCAGCGTTGAAGATCCAGGATCCACATGCTTGACTATCTTCAGGTATATCCTAACCCTTTGTGCATTTTGTTTTTGATTTTAAGTTGAGGGTGTAGGGTAAACTATTGTTGTAACATATTTTATAGATAATTAGGAGTAGTACAAGTACTTGAGGCTGTTAGCTTATTTTGTGATTTTTGAGTACCTCTCTAGTGGTCTAATCTATTGTGTACTGTGTGCATTGCATCCATTGCGACCACTGTGTATCTGTTTGGGGCATTAGTATGGCAAATAAATAACCTGTAGAAAATAAATGCATGAAACGGATGAGTAGTAATATGCGATATACTTGATTGCCATGTGTGTGTAAGGTCATACTCAGTTCTCGTTGTGCATTAAATCTAGAACTTGCGTAGTTAGTCGTGCCATAGTCATAGGATAGGCGTTAGGAAAGGATCATAATCCATTCTTGCATGTTAACCAACTTTAGCTTACATGACCATCCAAATGTAAATAATATCCCTTGATCCATTTTTGAGCCTCAATAGCCTAGTTATTTCTTGTAAACCTTTCATCTTCCCATTACATCACAATGAACCTGTTTTGGCCCTGGTCCTCCTTTGGCACTGTGCACCTTGACTTAGGAAAATAATCTAAGTTGAGGGTGGCTACTATAGGGGTGTGTGATGCATTATGAGTATGAAGAGAGGTAAAAGAAGGAAAATGATTAAGAAGTTGGGTGCAGAAAAAAAGAAATAGGAAAGGAGAAAACTAAAAAAAAAAAAAAGTTGAGAAAAGATAATCTGATGCTTGAACAGACAGCACCCATCTTGAGCAGGCTTGACAAATAAAAGCGGGAAGAAAAGAATGTCAAAAGTGGGGGTGCGGATAACTTGTGTAAACAAATAGATAAATAGATCTATTTTTATTTGTGAGTGGATATTTCTTAACTTCTCTAAACATTTTTATGTTTAGTGTATTTATTTTAATTTTATTAATGTTCATATCTTGGGGGGTGATTAGATGGTATTTGATTAAATGTTTTACTGTAATATTCTTTAGTTTTTTCTCTTAGTCTTTGTAATTCTTTTATATTATTTTGGAGGCATTCTAAATATTTTATATCTTTTGTTCTAAAATATTCAATTAAATTCTCTTTCATAAGTATTTCTGTTAATCTTATTTCTTTCGTATCTTGTCTCCAATATTTTAAATACTCATAGTCTATCATTTTATCCTAAAGTAGTTGTGATACTGCAAATTTTTTTGTAATAATTTATTCTAATTGTACTATATCTGATATTAAATTCTAGGTTAACTATTTCGTTAATTATCATATCTTTTTCGTCTATGAATAATTCCATGTCTAAATCATATTCTAAACTGTCTTTTAATTCTAGTTGTTTTATGGTTTTATTTATCCAAATTAATCTTTCTTTTAATTTTTCTCTTCCTTTTCTACGCTGGTTTCTATATTAATTTCTTCGTATAGCCAACTTTGTTTTTCTCAAACTCTTTGAATATATTCTAGCATTTCTTAATTTGTATAATATCCATCTGAATAATTATCTAGGTAGTAATAGTGATTGTCATCACTTAAGTATATTTCTCCTAAATCATCTTCTATCTGATTTATACATAACTCTTCATCTCCAATGTTAAATATTTTTTCCCATAATTTTTTCTTTACGTCTATAATTGCTATATCTCTAAGTATGAATAAAACTAGTACTTCAAAATTATCTGTCATTTAGGTGGGTTAATTAAATGCTTTTTCATAATATTCTTTAGTTGTTTGTTTCAATCTTATTAATTTCTCTATATTTTCATTAAGGTATTCTATATATTTTATATCTTTGATTCTCATATATTCTTCTAAATTTGTTTTCATTAGTTTTTCGATTAATCGTATGTTTTTCATATCCATTTTCCAATATTCGTAATTTATCATGGTTGATGTGTAGGTTTGGTATGTAAGTATTTATAAGAGTAGTTAGGTAGGTAAGGTATGTAATTTATTCTAGTCATAAAATATTTATCAAATATTTTTTCCAATATGATTTTTCTTATATCTACAATTTCAATATCCTTAAGTACATACAAAAAAAAGTATTTTAAATTTATCTACCATTTCGTCAGATAAACAAGTATTCATTTTTCATATGATGCTTTTTCAAAATATTCCCTTCAATCATACATAACAAATATGATCATTTTAGCTTACTATATACCAGGTTATTCTTAAATAACATGTTCTTCGGTCACTATTAGCATGGTAATCTGGATACTTTTCCCTTAAACAGCGCCTCTACTCTGGCTACTCCCCTATCAAGGTTTTCTTCCCTCACCGGTTTCACCTTTGGGATGCCATAGTTCTTAAGGATTTTTCTCCTTTTACACTTTGCTAATAAACTTCTTAGCATGCTATTTTTCGAATAATTCTACTATAAAGTAACTAACATGAACTTATTTTATTATATCATGATTGTCAGGAATTTATGAATTTAGCTATTCATAACCATAAAGAAATATACCTGTTCTGGTAGATTTGATAATTATGGGCTTTGTTCATCCATAGCTTTTGCTTTAAAATATATCTGTTATTTATTAAATATTCAAAAGTTTTTTGTTTACAAAGGAGGGCTTTTTTCTTCAACGCATGAAGACTTTCTCTTAACTTGCCGGATGCTTACATATTTATAGCCTAAGAAAACGCGTAAAACTTATCTACACTGTTCTTACTTTACACGTGCCTTATTTTTTACAAAGTGGGTGCTAAAAAGTCTTAAAGGCTATTAATAGGTACAAGGAAGTCAAAAAGTAATAATGGCACTAAATTCCGAAAAATCTAATCTACTATCTCTTTACGTAAAGAAACTTTAGGAAAGGCTAACTTTTCTTCCGTATGTCATTTTCCTTGTCTCTTTCCATTATTGCTCCATTGATTTATATCTTCTAGCTGGCATCCTTATCTTCTTGGTTTTATTCTAGCTAGACTTCTAGGATAATATTATCTCCTCCATTATATTTCAAACATTGATGGTCTGGATATTTGTGTCAAATTATCTTGCAATATCTTGTTAATAATCCATCTGAAATAAATCCTTACTTAATTTCTCTTGCAGTAGATTGTTTTTCTAGGTTAAATAACGTCATTATCCATTGTCTAACATCTTCCATATCTGTTTGCCGTAGCTATCTTGAAATTGAATAAATTATTTGATGGTCTCTTGAATAATAGCTCCATATTGGGTTTCCATTGATGTAATTATTTGCTAATTCTTGAATAATTATAGCTAATCCAATAAGTCAATTATTTGCATAAAAATTAGGTATCTCGTTTTTGGGTATCTCTGGCTGCTGGACAATATCTTCCGGTATAATCATATCTCTAGTTAATCCTATTTTTACAACTTGTATAACTGGTTTGATCTCGTCGTAGAATATCTCTGCTGGTGCAGAATAAAACTTTATATAAAATAGATTTTCTTTGGTTACTCTTTTATAGGTGGTGAATACTTTATGTAATTCTTCTATAGTTGTTAGTTCTTCTTCATCTTGGGTATATACAGTATTTAATAATTCATAGTCGAAACATGTTTTTATTAAGCTTGGATTGGTTTTGGGTAGTGCAATTAGCTTGTTGTAACCTTGCAATTTTTGGGTTATATAGTTTGTGTTTGGTTCTTGGATATTTGTAGCTCTAGAGTTAAGGTTTAGAAAAGTTTGTACTGTAGATATTTTCTATAGATCCTCGGGCTATGTGGTTATAAGCTTTTTTATCTTGGTTCAAACTAACTCGATATGTGGTAATTTGTTGGGGTATGTATAGGGTTTTTTTGGTATTTTTGGTACAAATGGTTTTTCAAATATCTTATTCATGTTCACATTCTGATATCTTTGTCTACTAACTCCTTTGCTTGTACCTGTAATTGTAGATTGATAAACGTTATGGGTTTTATAGAGCGTCCAACTCTCCTTTTAGCTCTAAAATTCTAATGTCTTCTGATCGACATAGCTCAGCACACTGCTGAGTTAGTTGATTCATAGCTTTAGACTTCAGTTTAACTTCATTAGTCTTTAGCTTTTCGATTTCACTACCTCTACTATCCTCTTTCATTGAAAGCGTAGTTAGGGTTTTGAGTATCTTTTCTAAAGTATCATCTTCTATTATATCAGTCTGTGTAGCTTTGTCCTGATATGTAATCTGCAATAACATTTTTGTTAGTACTAATTACTTCAATTGTAAATGTAAAATTTAATATGTTTAATACTAGTCTCCGAATCTCTTTCGTTGTAACTGAATTTTGTATTTTCTTTGTTAACCACCAACTTACCTGTGTATTATCTGTCCGTACAATAAATTTGTTATATACAATATATGGCTCAAATGCTAATAAACATTTATATAATGAACATAATTCTTTTCTATTTATTTCTCATTTTAATTCTGTTGCATTAAACGTACCTGAGTAGTATCTACAATGATGTTCTAATTTTTCTTGTTCATATCTATATTTAAGTCCTCCTCCATAACTATATTCACTAGCATCTGCTTCTACTATATATATAAATTTTTTATTTTCTTCTGGGAATTGTAATTTTGATAATTCTTTACAAAGTATTTTTATTTTCTGAACTTATTTTTTTATCTTCTTCGTTGTAACTATATTCTACGTCCTTTTTTAATTTTTTTCTATAAAGACTTTAGGTTTTCTGCTAATTTGGAATATATTCCCTTACTTGGTTTACTAATCCTAAAAATGATTGTAATTTCTTTTTTGTATCTAATTCTTCTTTTGAATTTATTATTTTTTGTACTATATGTTGTTGCATTTTTACTCCACTTTTATCTATTTGTATTCCTAAAAACTCTATCTGATTTTTCATAATTTCGGCTTTCTTTTCACTTAAACTTATTCTCGATTTTTCTATTATATCTGTAAATTGTTCTAATAATTTTAAATGTTCCTCTGTAGTTTTTGTATATAGTAGTATATCATTTATGTATACTACACAATTAGGTAATTATTTAAAATAACTATCCATAAAATGTTGATATCTATCTGGTGCTTTTTTATATCCAAATGGTAATACGTTCCATTCATAAAATCCTTGTGGTACCGTAAATGAGGTTAATTCCTTAGAATTTTCATCTAACTTTAAGTGGTGAAATCCTGATTTAACATCAAATTTACTAAAATAATTATATTCTTATATTTGTCTTATTTTTAATATCTTATTTGGTATTGGATAATTATATGTCATAGTTTTTGCATTTAGGTTTCTATAATCAATAACCATTCTACTTTTTCCTCTTTTTGGTTCACTATGTTTATTTACTATAAATGATGGACTATTGTGTTTATTATTGTTTTTTTGTATATACTGTTTTTCTAATAATTCATTTATATGCATTTTAAATTCTTTTAAATCGTCAAAATTATATATTAATGGTTTTTGAGTTATTATGCTATTTTTATTTATTAATTCAATTTTTATAGTAGTTTTATATTTTTTCCATCCTTTTAATGGATCTTTACTATATAATTGTCTTAATTTTTTCCTTATTATTTCTACCTTATCTATTGAAAATATAGTTATTTCTTTTTTATTTATCGAAAATACAACTAGTTCTACTGTGTCTTCTGTATTTTTTATATTTTCTAACTTTTGTGCAATTTTTTCACTTTTTTCTATCCAATCAGTTTTCTTTCTTATTTTATTAATAGCTCTTTTTGCCCATACTTTTTGCTTACATGTTGTAAATCACCAATCTGTTTTAGATATTATATGTGGGTATAATTTATCTAAAAATGGCATTTCTAAAATCATATCTTTCGATGTTAGTTCATAATTATAGATTTCTCCTATTATTATTATTTTATCCCATATCTGTATTTTTACATTTTTAGCTTTATATGTAATTAAGCTTCCTTCATTATTAAATCCTTTGACTACTATTAGTGTTTTTAATTTATCTCATTTACTTTCTGATAAACAATTGTATCTACATAAGTTTGCTTCTGGTCTTGTACCTATCATATGTGTATAATACCTATTATAATATCCTTCTACTATTAATTTTACAAGTACATATATTTTCATATCATGTTAAAGCTCTTCTTATGAATAATATTTCTTTATTTTATGTTATAGATAATTGTGTATGTTCTATATTATATGGTTTTTACTTGTTCTAACAATTTTATTCCTAATAGTATGTCTTCTTTTTGCATTTCTTCCTTTGTTTCAAATTCTATTTTTATTTTTCTGACTCCTATTATTATTTCATTTTCTGTCGTATCTTTAATGTTTATTAGACTCCTTGGTAGATTTGGGCATATATCACTATTAGATTTTATTTCTTCACTTTTTACTAGATATTTTGCTATATAATTTCTTCTTGTCCTGTGTTTAAGAGTATTAAATATTCTTTTTCATTTATTGTTCATGTTATATAATATTGATTTAAATTAACTATTGAAGTTGTTTCATAACTTGTTCTCTTTGATGAGCTTGATGATTCTGTTTTTTCATGAGCTATTCTTTTTGTTGTGCTTATTCTATCATTTATTATTTCTAAATCTCTTAACCTGCCGGAGGCTTACATATTTATAGCCTAAGAAAACGCGTAAAACTTATCTACACTGTTCTTACTTTATAGGTACCTCAATTTTTACATAGTGGGTGCTTAAAAGTCTTAAAAGCTATTAATAGTAGGTACAGGGAAGTCAAAAAGTAATAATGCACTAAATTTCAAAAAATTTAATCTACTATCTCTTTGCGTAAAGAAATTCCACGAAAGGCTAACTTTTCTTCCATATGTCATTTTCCTTGTCTCCTTCCATTATTGCTCCGTTGATTTTTATCTTCTAGCTGACATCCTTATCTTCTTTTAGATCTACTTATCTTTGTTTACCCAAGTTATCCGCACCCCCTACAAATGGTATCAGAGCCATATGCTTATTAAAGTTACGGATGTAATATATATTTGAATTTATTTGATTAATTTATTAATTATGATAAAACTAGATTTAGATATCCACCAAAATATTATAAATATTGTTTAGATGAATAACATACAAAAACCACAATAATATAAAAAATTAAAATAAATAATATCTGAAAAACGTAAAGAATTAAAAATAAGAATCGAAAGACTACAGTATAACATAATTGTCGGAGTTAGTAAAAACTCAATAAAGGCACAAAAAGAATATGAAAATCAAGAAGGATTAAAAATAAAAATAGTATTCTCTAATTTAGGAAGGAGATATAAGAAAAAAGGTGAACATTTATATTTAATGTTAGAAAAAGAAGAATTAATATTAGAAGATAAGTTGGCAGTCATGGTAAGAATAGAAAGAGAAAATGAAGAGATAGACAGAAAAAAGGAAATAGATAAAATAATACAACAAACCACAGAAGAAATATGAAAAATAGAAGAAACTAGAAAAAAGTAGGATTGCTGAATTAGAAAAAGAACTACAAATGTTAAAAGATTTGTATGAAAAAGACAGAAATAAAAATAAGAAAAAGATAAAAACCAAAAATTATTAATTTAGATAAATCAATTTAAAGAAAACTTAGAAATAAAAAATAAAGAACCAGAAACAGTGAATTAGAAATAAATGCAATAGATGCTGAAGAAACAGATAATTATGATTCGGAAGCTAGTGAAACATATACAGAAATTCTAGAAAACATAGGAAAACTAGAAATTAATGAAAAATAAGAAGTAATTAATAAAGAAAATCTAGAACTAATAAATACAGAAGTAAATACTTTAGATAAAAATGTAATACCTAGTTCATCAAAAATAAGAAAACCAACCTATAATTACAAAAATAATTTTAAAAGATATAATTCAAAGGATGAATATAATAAATGGACACCAAAATAAATAATTAATTACAATGTTTTAGATTTAGACTGTGTAATAGACACAAATAAAATAATACAACTATGAGTAGGATATATGTCAAAACAATTATTAAATAATAAAATAGATACAATAAACACACCAGAATATATAGAAAAGACATTAATAGGAACAGTAAAATTATGGTTTTTAAACCTAGCCGAAGCAAGTAAAAAAGTACCTAGATCTGATAATAAAACAGAAGGAACATCAGCAACAACTACTAAAATACTACCAACAGAAATATTGAGAAAATATCAAATAGCTATAAGAGATGAATTTAGTAGTGTAACAACAGAAGAAGAAGAGTAAAATAAAGAAAAAGATATAAATAAAAATTTAATGTTAAAACTAGCAATATGTAATATGTGCTATATAGATGAATATAAGTGCGCATTTAAAGAATATTATTATAAAGGAACATATAATATAGAAGAAAGTAAAGAAATAAGAAGATTATATTTTAGTAAATTACCTGAACCATTTAGTTCTAAAATGATAAAGAGTTGGGATGAAGCAAAAGTAGTAGATACCATAGGAGCAAGAATAAAATTTTTACAAAAATGGTATAGAAATCTATATGAAAAATATAGAGAAGAAATAAAAATGGAAAAAACATTAATAAGAAATTTAGCATGTTGCAAAGATAAAATAGCACCTAAATTTGGATGTGAAGAAAGATATTATAAGAAAAAAAAAGACATAAGAAATACAAAAAATCACAATATAAATATAAGAAACCAAGAAAAAGATATTATGTAAAAAATTATAAACATAAAAGACCATATAGCAAAAATAAATCTATAAAAGAATGTACTTGTTATAATTGTAGAAAACTAGGACATTTAGATAGAGATTGTAAATTACCAAAAAATCCAAAAAATAAGCAAATATCAGAAATAAAAATCAAAAATACAGAATATATGCAGATAGATTATACAGATTATGAATTAGAAAGTGAAGATAGTATAGATAAAATTTTAAAAACTGAAACAGATAATGAAATAGATAGTGAATTAGATGAATCAAATGATTGAAGAAGATATAAAAATGAATCAAATAACTGAAGATGATATAAAAATAATAACTAAGGAAGAATATTTAAATGAAGAAGGAACAGATCAAAAAATAATATTTGACGAAATAAAAGGAAAAGAGTTAGACTTAAGTGTAGAAAAAATATTTAAAATACCAACAACAAAAAATGTATTTAGTAGAAAAAAGGAAGAATACTACGTAGTAAGCTAAAAAGAACATGTAATAGACTGTAGATATGCAAAAGGAAGAGCTAGTATACCACTAGTAACAAAAAGAATAATTAATAAAGAAATAAACGATATAAAAAGTAAAGATCCAATAAAATATGTACACTTTGGAGGAACAGAGATATTAATAAAAACATGTTTTAGAGAAAGAATAGATACACCAATAGAATTATATTTAGTAGATGATAGAATTATAAAACATATAGAAAAAAGTATAATAACAGCCATAAAAGGAATTTTAATATACCAAAAATTTAAATTTATAATAAGTGCGAATTATTCAGTAGAAATAACAAAAAAAATTATAAATAAATCATTAGTATTATATTGGAAAATATCAGGAATAGAACTAACCCAAGGAAGTAAAATATTTATAGCAAGATGTAAAAATCTATATGTATTAACAACAAAACATAAAATAATGAGAAAAAATAAAATTAATAAAATACAAATAGAAAGTCCTTTCGAACAATTAGTAAAAACAATTGATAATAATGATTATAGTTACGAAGACAGAGATATAGAAGAAGATTTAGAAATAATAAAAGATAGAATAAGCACAACAAAAAGAATAGCTCATGAAAAACTAGAATCATCAAACTCATCAAAAAGAACAAGTTATGAAACAACTTCAATAGTTAATTTGAATCAATATTATATAACAGAAACAATAAATAAAAAAGAATATTTAATACTCTTAAACACGGACAAGAAGAAAATTATATAGCAAAATATTTAGTAAAAAGTGAAGAAAAAATATCTAATAGTAATATATGCCCAGATCTCCCAAGGAGCTTAATAAACATTAAAGATATAGCTAAAAAAGAAACAATAATAGGACTCAGAAAAATAAAAATAGAATTTAAAATAAAGGAAGAAATGCAAAAAGCAGACATAATATTAGGAATAAAATGGTTAGATCAAGTAAAACCATATAATATAGAACATACACAATTATCTATAACATATAATAAAGAAAGATTATTCATAAAAACAACTTTAACATGATATGAAAATATATGTACTTGTAAAATTAATAGTAGAAGGATATTATGAAGGTATTATACACCTAAGATAGATATAGGAGCAGCAACAAACTTATGTAGATACAACTGTTTGCCAGAAAGTAAATGGGATAAATTAAAAACACCAATAGTAGTCAAAGGATTTAAAAATGAAGGAAGCTTAATTACATATAAAGCTAAAAATGTAAAAATACAGATATGGGATAAAATAATAACAATAGGAGAAATCGATAATTATGAACTAACATCAAAAGATATGCTTTTAGAAATGCCATTTTTAGATAAATTATACCCACATATAATAACTAAAACAGATTAGTGGTTTACAACACTATGTAAACAAAAAGTAAGGGCAAAAAGTTATTAATAAAATAAGAAAGAAAACTGATTTGATAGAAGGAAGTGAAAAAATTACACAAAAGTTAGAAAATATAAAAGATACAGAAGACACAGTAGAACTAGTTGTATTTTCGATAAATAAAAAAGAAATAACTGTATTTTCAATAGATAAGGTAGAAATAATAAAGAAAAAATTAAGACAATTATATAGTGAAGATCCATTAAAAGGATGGGAAAAACATAAAACTACTATAAAAATTGAACTAATAGATAAAAATAGCATTATAACTCAAAAACCATTAACATATAATTTTGACGATTTAAAAGAATTTAAAATGCATATAGATGAATTATTAGAAAAACAGTATATACAAAAAAGCAATAGTAAACACAATAGTCCAATATTTATAGTAAATAAACATAGTGAACAAAAAAGAGGAAAAAGTAGAATGATTATTGATTATAGAAAGCTAAATGCAAAAACTATGACATATAATTATCCAATACCAAATAAGATATTAAAAATAAGACAAATACAAGGATATAATTATTTTAATAAATTTGATTGTAAATCAGGATTTTACCACTTAAAGTTAGATGAAAATTCTAAAGAATTAACCGCATTTACGGTACCACAAGGATTTTATGAATGGAACGTATTACCATTTGGATATAAAAATGCACCAGGTAGATATCAACATTTTATGGATAGTAATTTTAAACAATTACCTAATTGTATAGTTTACATAGATGATATACATACAAAAACTAAAGAGGAACATATAAAATTATTAGAATAATTTACAGATATAATAGAAAAATTGGGAATAAGTTTAAGTGAAAAGAAAGACGAAATTATGAAAAACCAGATAGAGTTTTTAGAAATACAAATAGATAAAAGTGGAGTAAAAATGCAACAACATATAGTGCAAAAAATAATAAGTTCAAAAGAAGAATTAGATACAAAAAAAAATTACAATCATTTTTAGGATTAATAAACTGAGTTAGAGAATATATACCAAAATTAGCAGAAAACCTAAAGCCTTTACAGAAAATAATTAAAAAAGGACGTAGAATATAATTACAACGAAGAAGATAAAAAATAAGTACAAAAAATAAAAATACTTTGTAAAGAATTACCAAAATTACAATTCCCAGACGAAAATAAAAAATTCATATATATAGTAGAAGCAGATGCTAGTGAATATAGTTATGGAGGGGTACTTAAATATAGATATAAAGAAGAAAAATTAGAACATCATTGTTGATACTACTCAGGTACGTTTAATGAAACAGAAATAAAATGGAAAATAAATAGAAAAGAATTATGTTCATTATATAAATGTTTATTAGCATTTGAGCCATATATTGTATAGAACAAATTTATTGTACGGACAAATAATACACAGGTACATTGGTGGTTAACAAAGAAAATACAAAATTCAGTTACAACGAAAGAGATTCAGAGACTAGTATTAAATATATTAAATTTTACATTTACAATTGAAGTAATTAGTACTAACAAAAATGTTATTACAGATTACATATCAAGACAAAGTTACACAGACTGATATAATAGAAGATGATGCTTTAGAAAAGATACTCAAAACCCTAACTACGCTTTCAATGAAAGTGGACAGTATGGGTAATGAAATAATAAAGCAAAAGACTAATGCAGTTAAACTGAAGTCTAAAGCTATGAATCAGCTAACTCAGCAGTGTGCAGAGCTATGTTGATCGAAAGACATTAAAATTTCAAAGCTAAAAGGAGCGTTGGGACACTCCATAAAACCCATAACGTTTATCAATCTACAATTGCAGGTACAAGCAAAGAAGTTAGTGGACAAAGATATCAGAACATGAAGATAAATAAGATATTTGAAAAACCATTTATACCAAAAATACAAAAAGACCCTTTGTATATACCCCTACAAATTACCACATATCGAGATAGTTTGAACCAAGATAAAAAAGCTTATAACCATATAGCCTGAGGATATATCAAAAATATCTACAAAGTACAAACTTTCTTAAACCTTAACCCCAGAGCTACAAATATACAAGAACCAAACACAAATTATATAACACAAAAATGGCAAGGTTACACCAAGCTAATCGCACTACCCAAAACCAATCCAAGCTTAATAAAAACATGTTTTGACTATGAATTATTAAATACCATATATACCCAAGATGAAGAAGAACTAACAACTATAGAGATATTATACAACGAGATCAAACCAGTTATACAAGTTGTAAAAATAGGATTAACCAGAGATATGATTATACCAGAAGATATTGTGCAGCAGCCAGAGATACCCAAAATCGAGATACCTGATTTTTATGTAAATAAACAACTTATTGGATTAGCTTTAATTACTCAAGAATTAGGAAATAATTACATCAATGGAAACCCAATATGGAGCTATTATTCAAGAGACCATCAAATGATTTATTCAAATTCAAGAGAGCTATGACAAATAGATATGGAAGATGTTAGACAATGGATAATGATGTTACTTAACCTAGAAAAACAATCTATTGTAAGAGCAATTAAGAAAAGATTTATTTCAGATGAATTATTAACAAGATATTGCAAGATAATTGGACGCAAATATCCAGACCATTAATGTTGGAAATGTAATGCAGGAAATAATATTATCCCGGAAGTCTAGCTAGAATAAAACCAAGAAGATAAGGATGCTAGCTAGAAGATAAAAATCAATGGAGCAATAATGGAAGGAGACAAGGAAAATGACATATGGAAGAAAAGTTAGCGTTTCCTGAAATTTCTTTATGTAAAGAGATAGTAGATTAGATTTTTTGGAATTTAGTGCCATTATTACTTTTTTGACTTCCTTGTACATACTATTAATAGCTTTTAAGACTTTTTAACACCCACTTTGTAAAATATAAGGAACGTGTAAAGTAAGAACAGTGTAGATAAGTTTTACGCGTTTTCTTAGGCTATAAATATGTAATCCTCTGGCAAGTTAAGGGAAAGTCTTCATGCATTGAAGCAAAAAGCCCTCCTTTGTAAACAAAAAACTTTTGAATATTTAATAAAAAACAGATATATTTCAAAGCAAAAGCTATGGATAAACAAAGCCTAGAATTATCAAATCTACCAAAACAGGTATATTTATTTATGGTTATGAATAGCTAAATTCATAAATTTCTAACAATCATGATATGATAAAATAAGTTCATGTTAGTTACTTTATAGTAGAGTTGTTCGAAAAATAGTATGCTAAGAAGTTTATTAGCAAAGTGGAAAAGGAGAAAAATCCCTAAGAACTATGCCATCCTAAAGGTGAAACCGGTGAGGCAAGAAATCCGTGATAGGAGAGTAGCCAGAGTAGAGGCGTTGTTTAAGGGAAAAGTATCCAGATTATTATGATAATAGTGACTGAAAAATATGTTATTTAAGAATAATCTAGTATATAGTAATTTAAAATGATCATATTTTGTTATGTATGATTGAAGGGAATATTTTGAAAAAGCATCATATGAAAAATGAATACTTATTTATTTGACGAAATGGTAGATAAATTTAAAATACTTGTTTTATATGCACTTAAGGATATAGAAATTGTAGGATATAAAAAAATCATATAGTACAAAATATTTGATAAATATTTTATTACTAAAATAAATTACATACCTCACCTACCTAACTACTCTTATAAATACTTACATACCAAACCTACACATAAACCATGATAAATTACGAATATTGGAAAATGGATAAGAAAAATATACAATTAATAGAAAAACTAATGAAAACAAATTTAGAAAAAATATATGAGAAGCAAAGATATAAAATATATAGAATACCTTAATGAAAACATAGAGGAATTAATAAGATTGAAACAAACAACTAAAGAATATTAAGAAAAAGCATTTAATTAACCCACCTAAATAACAAATAATTTTGAAGTACTAGTTTTATACATACTTAGAGATATAGAAATTATAGACGTAAAGAAAATAATATGAGAAAAAATATTTAACACTGGAGATGAAGAGTAAGATATAAATCAGATAGAAGATGAGTTAGGAGAAATATACTTACGTGATGACAATCACTATTACTACCTAGATAATTATTCAGATAAATATTATACAGATTAAGAAATGCTAGAATATATTCTGTAACGCCCCAAAAAATAGGTCCTGGAGCGTCACACGTTGCTTGAGGCTACGAGTAGCTCCAAGCTAACCCTTTGAGCCATTTTCATTCAGTTCAACACAAATCAACGGGGTTTCCATAAATAACACTCAAATATCAACAGATTAATCATCATCCAAGAATAAAAGAATTTCAGAAAGATAACAAAATACGACTTATTAGCCAACTCCCAACATCTATACTAGTCTGACAAGACTCTAACAAAATCAATAAAATCAGTGAGCCATTGAGACATGCCCCAACTGACTTATACTCAGTTATCAAATGTAAACAATTCCGTGAAACCAACATCAGACATCACGTCCTCGGAACATGAGGACTCACCACAACAGAAGATGTAGAACAGCATGCCTGAAGAATCACTGTCGAACCTGGAACTGAGCACCTGAACCTACATTCCGAGAAAATGCAGCCCACATCTTCGGATGTGGGC
>NW_025896043.1:2387795-2504383 GCF_002878395.1 Capsicum annuum
CATTGAGACATGCCCCAACTGACTTATACTCAGTTATCAAATGTAAACAATTCCGTGAAACCAACATCAGACATCACGTCCTCGGAACATGAGGACTCACCACAACAGAAGATGTAGAACAGCATGCCTGAAGAATCACTGTCGAACCTGGAACTGAGCACCTGAACCTACATTCCGAGAAAATGCAGCCCACATCCGAAGATGTGGGTCAGTACCATGGAAAGGAATTGAGTATATGGGGGTGTATGTAGTCGTATAATCATCATCATCATGAATATTAATAAGGAATAGCAGGATGTATGAAAGAATCACATAGCCCGAAGAAAATCATCATAATCATGAGAGGATGAAATAAGTACAATAACACATGTGATTCATCATATAATTTGTCAATCACTTTCAGTTCATCAAGAATATCAATTCTCATAATATAAATATAATTTAAATCTTTCGAAAGAATAACTTTCACAATTCCACTTTCAAATCACTTCACCATTCACCATAGACACAAGGAAACACACACACTGGGAGATCCTATAACCGACATAAACCATGAGAGATACATGGAGTCCAATGTACAACCCACGTTGGGGAGAGCCATCCTATCGTTGCCATCGGAGTAGGACTATCAATATCAAATCCACACAAACTAGTGATCACTATATAAATCAGCCTCAGGCTCACTCATACGGGGGCACGTAGTTCTAGGAAAGTAAGGTCGCTTTATACCTCGCACTCGGTGCTAAAGATTTCTCCCGGACTTAGCTCAGATCATTTCAAAGACAATCCACAAAAAAATAATTTTAGTAAGATATAAATATACATGGAAGCCATCATGCTTCCCATCTATCAAAATCAACCACGTTGTGGATTTCCTTCACACTCGAGTTCAAAACAACTCCATTAAGACCAAAAGGTCAAATCATTCAAAATATCTCAAACATTCAACATCAACGTGCTTATAACACACATTTTCTCAAGAAAATACAAGTTCTTATAGGGATTCACGACCCAAATATTAAAATCATGATAAATATCGTTCAAGATTCTTGCTTTATATCTCCACACATGTAAATACATCTTTCAAAATCATAAACATCAAGATTTCATAAAAATCATCATAAGATATGGGTTCATACTTCAAATTCGTAAAAATCAAATAAAAATCATGCCTTTGTAAAGAAAATTACTTTTGGGCACAAGAACGAAAGAGAGTTCTTGTTGAAAAACCCCACATACCTTGAATGAAGAACTTTAGATCGATACTTGTTTTTGAGATGTTAATCATGTCTTTGAATGATGGTTCTTAGAGTTCTTGAACTAGGAACTTGGAATCTTGAATAAATTTGCAGATTAATGGTGAACTTTGGAGGTTCTTGAAGTTGGATGTAGGAGCTTAGGGTTTTCTTTTTGAGGGAATTTGATGAAATATAATATATAATGCTTCTAATAGGCTTTACTATAGGGTTTGGATGGATTTTGGGTTAGGGGGAATGACCAAAACGCCCCTAAAAATCAAATAATTCTTGAATCTGTCCTTTGGTGGACTGTTTTGATTATCTAAAGTAGATCAACCATAACCTTTTACTCCGATATCCTAATTGGATGAAACCAATTTCATTAGAAAGAGGACTCGCAGAGATTTCCATTGATATATAGTAGATCACCTAGATCATTATGTACAAGGAGTTATGATCGTTTAAAGTTGGAGCAAAAATACGCCAGGCCTCAGTACTTTTTCCTGCACGTTTTACTGTTCACTACTATTCACGATTCGATCGGAATATTCATAACTCATCGCTCGGGTGTCTGTTTTGGATGATCCACATATCGTTGGAAAGATTATTCGATACTCTACTCAATAGTGGGTCATAATCTAAGACATTCCACACGAAAAATTTATAATTCATTCTAGAAGATAGAACCCAACACGTTTACGCACAAAATTTCGATAAAAAATTTCCTGGGGTATTACATCATCCCTCCTTGGAAACATTCATCCTCGAATGATGCTAGACATGCCAAGATTAGATAGGAATAATGCTAGGCATGGCGCTAGACATTCATCCTCGAAACATTCATCCTCATCACCACATTGTTTCTTACTCCGAATGCAACATAGAATGCATAAATTCAAGGAACTACAGCTGAACACATAATAAATAACAGCTGAACTACTGTAACTTTTATCGAAAGTGCATGATTTAGGAAAGAACGATACCTTCAGCTTGATCGGAGTTCGCGGAAAATAGGTGCGGGTACTTGGATCGCATATCTGCCTCAACTTCCCAAGTTGCACCCTCAACAGATTGGTGTCGCCACAACACCTTGACCAAGGGAACTTCTTTGTTTCTTAGTCTTCGGACACTGAAATCAAGAATCTCAATAGGAATCAAGAATCTCAATAGGAATCTCATCAAAAGAAATATTTTCTTGAATGTCAGCACTCACAGAGGAATTCACTACCGCAGCATCGCTAATATGCTTTCTAAGCATGGAGACATGGAATATTGGATGAACAGAGGACAACTCGGAAGACAACTCGACCTCATAAGCTACCTTACCAACACGGCTAAGAATTTTGTAAGGATCAACATAACGGGGAGTAAGCTTCCCCTTCTTTCCGAATCTCTTTACCCCCCTCATGGGTGAAATTTTTAGATACACTAGGTCACCAACTTCAAACTCAATGTCTCTCCTTCTAACATCCGCATATGACTTCTGATGACTCTGCACAGTTTTCAACCTTTCCCTAATCAACTTAACTTTTTCCATAGTCTCAAATACCGAATCAGGACCACTCACAATCGGTTCACCCACCTCGAACCAACCTATGGGTGATCTACACTTCCTCTCATATAAGGCTTCAAACGGAGCCATACCAATACTATGGTGGAAACTGTTATTGTAAGCAAACTCTATCAACGGTTAGTGATCATCCCAACTTCCCTTAAAGTCAAGTGCACAAGCTCTCAACATATCCTCTAAGGTCTGGATACTCCGCTCAGCCTGATCATCGGTCTGCAGATGAAAAGCAGAACTCAAAAGCACTTGGGTACCAAGACCCTTCTGAAAAGCTTTCCAAAATTCCGAAGTGAACTGAGTACCCCAATCCGAAATGATAGACAAGGGAACTCCATGCAGTCTGACTAGATTTTTGATATACAATCTATCGTAATCCTCAGTAGTAGATGAAGTATGAACAGGAATGAAATGAGAAGACTTATTCAACCTATCAACCACAAACCAAATGTAAACATGATGGCGTCGGGAAGGAGGTAAACCAATCACGAAGTCCATATTTATCTCTTCCTACTTCTAGGTGGGAATACTAAACTCTTGAATCATACCACCAGGTCTTTGGTGTTCAACCTTAACCTGTTGGCATGTTGCACACTTAGCTACAAACTCTGCTATATCTTTCTTCATGCCACTCCACCAATAGATTTCTCGCAAGTCTCGATACATCTTGGTGGCACCAGGATGAATAGAATATCACGCCTCATGCGCTTCAGCCATAATCTTCTATCTCAGATCATCAACATTTGGGACACATAATCCACCCTGCAATCTCAACACACCATCTCCCCCTTGGGAGAAAACCTCTACTTTTTGGTCCTTGGCTAACTTCTTCTGTCTGACCAAACAACCTAACCCCCAATCTAGCCAAATGATGTACATCACGAGCCAACTCTTTCTTAACTTCTACCACATGCGAAACACTACTCATTGACACTCTACTTAGGGCATCCGCCACAATATTAGCCTTGCCCGGATGGTACAACACACTCATATCATAGTCTTTTAACAATTCTAACCATCGTCTCTGCCATAGATTTAATTCTCTCTGGGTAAACACATATTGTAGACTCTTATGATCAGTGAAAACATCAACATGGACACTATACAAATAGTGTCTCCAGATTTTCAAAGCAAACACAATAGCAGCCAACTCAAGGTCATGGGTTGGGTAATTTTTCTCATGGGGTTTCAACTGTCTAGAAGCATAAGCTACCACCTTACCCTTCTATATCAATATGCAACCCAACACAACTCTCAAAGCTTCATAGTACACCACAAAACCATCAACACCATCAGGCAAAGTCAAAATAGGAGCTGAAGTGAGTCAAGTCTTCAACTCCTGAAAACTCTTCTCACAAGATTCGGACTACAAGAACTTCATTTTATTTTGGGTCAACCGAGTCATAGGATATGCTATAAAGGAGAAATCCTCAACAAAACGGCGGTAATAGCCAGCTAAACCCAAGACACTTCGGATATCAGTCGGAGAAATGGGTCTAGGCTAATTTCTAACAGCTTCGGTCTTTTGGGGATCAACTCTAATGCCCTCAAAAGAAATGATATGACCCAGAAAAGCAACTGACCTTAGCCAAAACTCACACTTACTGAACTTCACAAACAACTTGTGATCTCTAAGGGTTTACAAGACAGTTTGAAGATGATCAGAATGTTCATCTTCACTATGGGAGTACACTAGTATATCATTAATGAACACTATGACAAACATATCCAGATATGGTCTGAACACTCGATTCATGAGGTCCATGAAAGCTGCTGGGGCATTAGTTAAATCGAAAGACATAATAAGAAACTCAAAATAGCCATAACGAGAAATGATTTTTGGGATGTTACACTCCTTAACTTTGAGTTGATGATAGCCGGAACGAAGGTCTATCTTTGAGAAATAACTTGCACCTTGCAATTGGTCAAACAAATCATCTATTCTCGAAAGGGGGTACTTATTTTTGACAGTGACTTTATTCAGTTGGCGGTAATCAATGCACATATGAAAAGAGCCATCTTTCTTTCTTACAAACAGCACAGGAGCACCTCGAGGAGAAACACTGGGCCTTATGAAACCCTTATCTAGTAGATCTTTGAGTTGCTGTTTCAACTCCTTAAGTTCTGCAGGGGTCATACGGTAAGGAGGAATAGAAATAGGCTGAATATTAGGAAGAAGATCAATCCCAAACTCTATCTCTCTATTAGGAGGTATCCCTGGGAGATCATCTGAAAAGACATCAGAAAACTAATTGATGACGTTAACAGACTGGAGAGTTGGAGTCTCAGACTTAGTGTCTTTGACTCTAACCAAATGGTAAATACACACCTTGGAAATAAGCTTTCTAGCTTTGAAGTAAGAGATAAAATGACTCTTGGGTAACACAGAATTCCCAGACCACTCAAACACGGATGCACTAAGAAACTAAAACTTGACCACTCGGGTTTGACAATCAATAGAGATGTAAGAAAAATACAGCCAGTCCATACCCAGAATCGTATCAAAATCGACAATGTCTAACTCAATCAGATCAACCAACAAGACTCTATGAATAACGATAATAGGACACTTTTTATACATTTTCTGGGCAATAATCGAATCACCCACTGGGGTAGAAACTAGGATAGGCTTAGGAAAAATCTCAGGACTCATTTCAAAATTCACAGCAACCAAAGGTGTAACATATGAGAAACTAGATCCAGGATCCAAAAAAGCATACACATCAAACTGAAATATACGAAGCATACCGGTACTAACATCGAGAGAGTCCTCCTATTCCTGGATGGATGGTAAAGTATAGAATCTATTCTGGTGCTGCCCGCCAGAATTGCTAGAAGAGTCACCCTGAGCTGGGGCTAGGCGAGTCGTTGGAACTGGAGTACTAACAGTCTGAGTCTAGGTTTGAGGGCGATAGTCACGGCGCCCTTGTCCATCTTATGGACAATATCTAACTCTATGACCCATGTAACCAAACTGAAAACAACCTCTCTTCTCACCCCAACACTCACCTGAATGAGCCCTACCACACTTAGGACACAGGGGAGGATTTGGCTTACTACCAGCACTATACTGGGACTTGGATGCATATGACCTACTATCTTGCTCCTCCCTACCTCTAGGCATGGGAGAACTAGCAGATAATGGTGCTGGCATAGACGAACGATCCTGATACTAAGGGTGACTCCCTCCCTGCGATCTAGTCTAACCCTGTCCGTGCTGCTCAGACCTAGCTCTCTTATTTCCTCTCATACTATCTCTCTCCTTAATCTTGTCTGCCTCAATCTATTGGGCATAAGTCATCAGCCTATAAAGATTCATCTCACTATTCATCATAGCAGACCTATACTCCTTAACCACATAACTAGATATTTCAGTCACAAACTTACTTATACTAGCCCGATTATCAGCCACTAAGTCAGGAGCATACTTGGCCAACTGATTGAACTTTAGACAATACTCCCTAACAGTCATAGAGCCCTATCACAGGTTTATAAACTCTTCCACCTTCTCCTCCCTCATCTCCAAAGGGAAAAACTTATCCAGGAATGGATCCTGGAACTCTTGCCAAGTTGTAGGGATAGCTCCCTCACCTCTACCTTCCCTCCAAGCAACAACCCAGTCATAAGCAAGGTCTTTCAACCTATACGCAGCCAACTCCATACTATGCTCCTCAGATACATGCATCACCTGAGTAATCTTCCGCACATCCTCTAAAAACAACCGTAGATCCTCATCAGACTTAGACCCATAGAATTTTGGAGGATTCATCCGCATGAAGTCACGGATCCTGGCAGTAGCTGAATCACCTCTCTACTGCTGTGGAGCTGGGGCCGGTTTGCCCTAAACATTTGTAGTAACAGCTTGGGCCAGTGCCTGAAAGGCTGCCTGAAATTCAGCATGAGACACATTTTCATTCAATGGGTCAGCGGGTTGAGGTTGCTGACCATCATTATTTCTTGTCGCTCGACGTAAAGGCATATTTCTGAAAGAGGAGAGCATGAATCAATAGTAGAGACAGACACTTTAAGCATGATAGACTTCTGAAAGAAAGAATCACATATTTTCCTAAAACGTTTTGTAGCCTCTTGCTCATAGATGTGGTGCACTACACACCGATGATCAAGACTCTACTTAACGTGTCTTGTCAGACTCCCTAGGACACCATAAAATATTAAGCTTTGATACCAAGTTTGTAATGCCCTAAAAAATAGGTCCCAGAGCGTCACACGGTGCATAAATCATGCTTAAAGAATCACTGTCGAACCTAGAACTGAGCACCTGAACCTACATTCTGAGAAAATACAGCCCACATCCGAAGATATGGGTCAGTACCATAGAAAAGAACCGAGTATATGGGGGTGTATGCAATTTTATAAATATCATCATCATAAATATTTCATAAGAAATATGTAGGATATATGAAAGACTGGCATAGCCCGATGAAAATCATCATAACCATGAGAGGATGAAATAAGTACAATAACATATGTGAGTCATCATATAATTTGTCAATCACTTGCAGTCATCAAGAATATCAATTCTCATAATGTAAATATCATTTAAATCTTTTGAAAGAATAACTTTCACAATTCCACTTTCAAATCACTTCGCCATTCACCATAGACACAGGGAAACACACACACACTGGGAGATCCTATACCGACATAAACCATGTGAGCTACATGGAGTCCAACATAGTACCCACATTGGGGAGATTCATCTTATCCTTTCCATCGGAGTAGCACTATTGATATAAAATCCATACAAACTAGTGATCACTATATACATCAGCCTCACGCTCACTCCTATGGAGGCACGTAGTTCTAAGGAAGTAAGGTCTCTTTATACCTCCCACTCGATGCTAAAGATTTCTCGCGGACTTAGCTCAGATCATTTCAAAGACAATCCACAACAAAATAATTTCAGTAATATATAAATATACATCGGGAGCCATCATGCTTCCCATCTATCAAAATCAATCACAATGTGGATTTTTTTCACACTCGAGTTCAAAACAAATCCATGAAGAACAAAAGGTCAAATCATTCAAAATATCTCAAATATTGAACATCAACATGCTTATAACACACACTTTCTCAAAAAAACACAATTTCCAATGGGGATTCACGACCCAAATATCAAAATCATGATAAATATCGTTCAAGATTCATTCTTTATATCTCCACACATGTAAATTCATCTTTCACAATCATAAACATCAAGATTTCATAATAATCATCATAACATATGGGATGATGATTCAAATTCATAAAAATCAAATAAAAATCATGCCTTTGTAAAGAAAATTACTTTTGGGCACAAGAACGAAAGAGAGTTCTTGTTGAAAAACCCCACATACCTTGAATGATGAACTTTAGATCGATACTCATTTTTGAGATGTTAATCGTGCCTTTGAATGATGGTTCTTGGATTTCTTGAACTAGGAACTTGGAATCTTGAATAAATTTGCAGAATTAATGGTGAACTTTGGAGGTTCTTGAGGTTGGATGTACGAGCTTAGGGTTTTCTTTTTGATGGAATTTGATAAAATATAACATATAATGCTTCTAATAGGCTTTAATATAGGGTTTGGATGGATTTTAGGTGAGGGGGAATGACCAAAACACCCCTAAAAATTAAATAATTCTCGAATCTATCCTTTGGTAGACTATTTTGATAGTCTAAAGTAGATCAACCATAAAATTAAAATAAATTTTGAATGTTCATATATCGAATCACCCCCAAGATATGAACATTAATAAAATTAAAATAAATACAATAGAAATAAAAATGTTTAGAGAAGTTAAGAAATATCCTAGCACAAATAAAAATAGATCCATTAGATCTATTTATCTATTTGTTTACCCAAGTTATCCACACCCCCTACAAATGGTATCAAAGCTATGTGCTAATTAAAGTTAAAGAAGTAAAATATATTTTGGGGTTTTTAAGGGGGATTATGATTATTATTATTATTATTTTGGAACGGAGGATGATCTTTAAATCTATCAGACAATTAATCCTGTGGAGAGATCATGAATTGCTGGGTCTCTTTCATCAAGTATATTTCCTGTTCTCTCTTCAAAACACTTATTAATTATTGTGGGTTTCTATCTTGTAAATGAATTGATGAAAGACTTGTTGGTTTCATCATTTAATAAGTTTATCCATATTATCATGAGTTCAACTTGTTATTTTATTCATCAAATCATGAGCGACTAATTCTATTAGCCCGAGTTATGGGATTCATGGATTAGGGTATGATATGATGCTAGGTATTTAAAGGATTCAAAGAGTAGTAGGACGTCTTGAAGTTCTATTTTTTTAACTTGAATCTATTGGTTGCAAATAATAGGTTATGCCTTAGGCTTATTTGCTTTTAATAGAGAAATAAACTAGAGGACGTGAATTATCAACAAGGACTCAGAAGCTACCAACCTTCTGTTTAATGATTGATGCCATAAATGGATTAATCGACATGAGATAAAAATCCTATTGGAAATAGATATGTTATCTAAATTCAAGTGAATTAGATAATAAATTGTCTGGTGAGGTCAAAAGATAAGTCAGATAGTGCCGTCATCAGGGATATTCTGCCGTTTCTACCTACTTCTAGAGTCTTAAGTATTACCTAGCATCTGTCAACTCCCAAAAACCCATGGTGAACATTCCCATTTATCTTGGTTACAAACACTAAAATATTGAAAGTGAAAATTGACTCTCTATGAAACTCAAACCCCCATTTTTGGAAACAGTAAGCTACCAGTAAAGTATTTCGTAAACAAATCAAAGTTCACACTCTATTCCCTATGGGAGTAGATCTCAACCTAGTTGGATTTTATATTGAAAACGATCGCTTATACCCATTCAAGAGTGTAATTTTATCTTTATTATGAGCCCATGCATTCAACCTACCTCACATGCATACTAGTATATTCAAAGTACTGACATATTTGTGGTATGTTGTCTCATACCATAGGTTCGGAAGCAGGAGCTCCAGAACATTAATAGTATTCCAGTCTCAGCAGTCAGAGTTAGCAGTGAGTCCCCATATTTTGAGGAAATGATCATTCTTTTATTATCTCATTAATTAATTTATTAGTTGGAGTTAGTTGGAGACATGTCCCATCAACTCCTTATCCAGACAGTTCAGTCAGTTAGAGGCTTTTTAGACTACGATGTTCAGTTAGTCATTTCAATTGTTTTGGGTATATTATACCCCATCCATAGGTTATAATTTATCAAATTTTATGTTATAGTTTTGAACTTTGTGGCCTCTCAGTTCAAGTTTTTGCATTACACAGTATATTATGTAGTATACAGGTATAGATATTAGTCATTGGTTAGCTTATGGTTCTTTGGGGTGATGGTCACCATGCAGCATTCCGGGTACCAGATTCGGGGAGTTACATAAAGATAGAAAGAAAATTGAAAAGAACTATAAGGAGTGGTCAGTTCTAAAGAAGAGGAAGAAATGCTGAAATGTGTCACAAATGTGGAAGTCCAAAACATCTCATCAAGGATATCCCAGGTGACAAAGAAAATAACAGGGACCAACTCCCAATCTAATCAAGAAGATAGGTTGTAGTTGATTTTGTAGTAAAGCAAGCCTTAGCTAGTTGGGGTGACTTATCCAGTGAATTTGATGAAGCTGAGAAGCCTGCAAATATTTCCATGATTGTTGTAAAGGATAAGAAATTGACCTTTGATTCCTTATTTGTTTTTATGGAAAATACTGAAGATGAAGAAGAAAATGAGGTAACACTTTCTGACTTTAAAGAAAACTTGGACAAATATTTTGATAGAAAGATAAAAAGGCTTGCAAAAGTGTTGATTGAATCTATGTGTGAAATGACTAGAAAAAGCCTTTCTCAAGAAGAAAAAGTGGAATGTTAAGATCTAGAGTTAATTTCTCTAACTCTCCAAATAACTGAAGCTAAAGAGTAGGTTACTAAGTTAAAATCTGAAAATTCTACCTTAGTTAATCAACTAGAGAAAGCAAATAGTGCCTATGATAAGGAGAAAATAATTCTCTAGAAGGAAAGATAGAAGATTAGGAGCTAGAATTGATAGCTTTGACTCTCCAGATATCTAAAATGGAGCAACGGGTTGCTAAGTTCAAATTTGAAAATCTGAGCTTGATGAGTCAATTGGAGAATATAGATGCTTCAGAGAATAAAGGGAATAAAGAAGCATCAAAGTTTCAGGTTGAACTTGAAGAAAAATTGGAGGATTCCCAAAAGCATCTTACGTTTGCTCTCCATCAGAATGACAAGTTCGAGGGGGACTAGTCCGTCTGAGGGAAAAAATTAAAAAAATCCTTGCAATGGACTATATCCCCTCAGATCTTTTTTAACCTAACTAATCAAGCTACTAATAATGGCAAAGGACTTGGCTATCAAGAAAAGGTTGCTCATGATATTAAAAACAAGTTTCACAGGCCTATATGTACTTATTTTGGAATAGATGGGCACACAAAGAAAACTTGTTAAAGATGGATTAGAGCCATGATGAATGGTTCTAGATTTATTCAGTAGTGAAATGCACATTCTATGGGTATCAAGCCTCAGATTGTTATGAAAAGAAATCCTCTAACTGGATGGACCAAAAGGGATGTGATAACACCATTTTCATCCTATTGGGAACTCAGGCTCAAGTGGGTTCCTAAATCTGACAAGTTATTGTGGTCTCAAGGATGAGGAAGAGAATTGAAGTCATGAATGATTATTAAAAATGAGTGATTTGAAAGATCAAGGTTGAAAAGTTTTATTGTATTCTCCCTCTCAAAGAAATTTCAAGATAGAAGTGCCTTAGGTGAAATAATCCTTTTAAAAATATCTGATCCATGGAAAAATATTGTTAAAAATCTCCATGATAAGAAGGAAGCTATATAATTTGAAGAAAAAAGGGATGGTGATACTGAAAAAGATTAGTAAAGGTTGGAAGATGCAAAAAAGAATGGTAATGGTGCAAAATGTTAGTCATTGATCCCAGCTCAAGACTAAGAATAATCAGAAGGGGTATTGACAAAACTCTCAGGTGATGGTCCCCAGGAAGATTATCTCTTCAGCATCTTGAATAAAGTCAAGTATGGGACCTGGTCCCCAGACCCACTTTGGGAATAAATTTTGTGATATAAGAAGTGTGCAAAGATTAAAAGCATGATACTAACTTAATCTAATATGTGAATCAATGTTTGTCCACAAATTTGGCTAAGATATGGAGATAGGTATCCTTGATAAAGTAGGTGCATATTAGTCTAACTCAGTACCATACCCTTGTAGGTATATACCCATGGGAATAACTTTGAAGGTGGACAAATGTGACTTGCACAAAATTGAAGATTTACTCAAAAAGGTGAGGGACCTGATCTCTACTCTTAGGTTAGTATCACTACAATATTATTTAATAATAATAAAATAATGTCTAAGAAAACCATGTGTTTTTACTTCACTAAAAGTTGTCAATTTTTTTGCAAACGAAGAGTCAATCTTATTAGGATCAAACACGTCGTTTCAAAAGGAACATATTTTGATGACAACAGTCACTTCTTCAAATTGCTAAATCAGGGCATTTCACATTCTTAGTCTCAACTCATCACTCTTTGCGTCCTCCAAACTAAACTAGTCCTTCTCACTCTCTTTCACTTACAAAATCTAATGATTGACATTACTACTTCCTTAAACCTAGCCAAAACCCCTGAAGTGGATAAAACTCTAGAAAATCAAATTGAATATATACTCATTGAATACCTTGATCCTTTAGCAACCAATTCCATAGAAAATCTCACCTTAGTACTTTAAATTGAAGTGTAGTAACGTTGCTTGAATAAGGCAGAAATATATAGTTGTCAAAAGAAAAGGAAAAACTTTGAGGGATCTGGTCCTAAGAAGAGAAAAATATCTATTAAAAAGGTAAGAGGCAAAGTAATGAGACCAAATAAAGAGATGAAGGATGTGGCTGGTTAATGAAGGAGTAAAATATTGATGACATAAAAGATTCTGTCAGTAAGAACCCTCGATCCAAAGATATATGAGAAGAATGGAATGAAAGAGTTGGTAGAGTATATCAGGCACCATGATAGCGATCAAATTACACTCTTGAATGGGTGTAAGCGATCTTTGTCAAAATAAAACCCAACTAGGTTGGGGTCGAATCCCACAGGGAATAAGGTGTGAACCCAAGTTATTTGCGATTTAATTCACTGATAGTTTAATGTTTCCTAAAATGGGGGGTTTAAGTTTCACAAATAATTGTTTTTCACTTTAATTTTGATGTTTGTAATCAAGAGTTTATGAAATAACCAAAATTATGTTCACTAGGGCTTACGGTACATGATAGATGCTAAAGGTGATTCAAGATTCTCATAGTGGGTAGGATAACAACCTACCTTTATCGATGTTATGCCCAAATGTCTCTCGACCTACTTAAACATTTAATTTCCTAATCCGCTCGGACTTAGGGAATTTCTGTTCATTGCCCAGATTTTACCTCAGGTTAACCAACCTTGTTACAACACTGATTATGAAACGAAGTATTTTTGAGTCCCTGTTGATATTTCACTTCCTACTATATTTGATTTCTTTCTCAAGAAAATCAAAGAAGGTGTGTCTACTATTTGCAACCAAAATACATTAATTAAAGCTTCAGAATTATCAAGAAATCCTACCTAGCACCTTATCAAGACCTAACCCTAGATCCCATAATTCAAGCTAATGGAGTTTAGCTACTCATGATGCAATAAACAAGTACACAAGTTGAATTCATAGTTGGGCAGAATAACTTACAACAATGATGAAAATTAAGAAGTGTAACTTGAACTTATTCTTAATACAAAACTCCCCAAAATATTGATGGCAATCTTCTCTCAACAATAATGTTCTAGAGCATATTAGAACTCGAGAGAGAGAAAAATTGTCCACAACGTTTATTTCAAGATATATCAATGATAATTATTAAACCCTAAAAGCTACTATTTATACTTGAGTCTAATTAAGGAAATAACATAACTTAAGTAAATTTCTCAGACAAGTGACACCTTATCAAGGGTCTAACACCTTATCAAGATTGCGTCAACTTTCCTTCAATGTCGACAAGCTCCACCTAAGGCTGACGATGTGAATGATGACATGTCAGGAGTCTGATGGCGTATCACGGATGTCGTTAGCTCCTCTTCCCTTTTTATAATTTCTGCCTAAGGATGACAATGATCCTGACTCCTTTCCACAACTCTGACGCCTTGTTACAAAAGGTCGTCACAGCTTCTCTCCAACTCCCATTCTCTGGTTAAGTCTGGTGGTGGCCTTGATATCTTATAACCAGGCTTATGATTTATCATGAATGTCGTCAGCCACACTTGTCCTTTATTTTCTTCAGAATTCAACCTTTTTTCTTCCATTATTATTGGTTCCCCTGCACCTTATCTTTTACTACAAAATTAAAGTAAAACTAATCAAATATGACAAGAGTTGATTAAGACTTCACAATTATTCATGGATAATAGAATAAAATGTGTTATCATTTTCACACACATCAACACCCTCAACTTAGAACAATTGCTTGTCCTCAAGCAACTAAACACAAGCAAGATGATACAGAGCACCTTCAATAGTTAGTTGTTCACTTAAGCTCAAAACATATTAACCATCTCCAAGGTTAGTTAAATTAAAAACAATTGTGTCTATTATTGAAAACAACCATGCAACTCACAAGGATCAAGATATGGGAAAAATTTAGCAATAACAACCAAGCATATACCCAAATTACACTATCCAAACAAGTTAGTGACTAGCAACATATCCGGTGTGCCCTCACAAAAAAGAAATCCCCTTTTCACTCATAGTACAATTCCCATACATAACATAGGGATAATCACAAAAATCACTCTCAGAATGAAGTTACAAACATTTCATGTCAAATACCATAGGCTTGCCCATATAGTCGGTACCCAAGTCTTCAGACAGGTCAGTTAGGATCACTATATGGCTTTTCTTAAGCTTGTAATGTTGGTCAGGGGATGGTATGATATTCATGAATATTTTAGAGTGACTATGCTCCCTGACACTATACTAAACTCTTGGGGTTTTAACTCTTAACCTTCTTTCCTTCCTCTCTTTCACTGATCACACATGCTCAAGATGGATGTAGTCTTTTCAATTATCATATTATCTTTTATGCAACTTTCTTTTTTCTTATTCCTTTTTCACCGCACCCAACTTTTTATTCTTTTATTTTATTATTGCTCTCTTCATATTCATTTTGCATCATACATCCCTATGATAGCCACCCTCAAATTAGGTTGTTTGCCTAGTCAAGGTGCATAGTATCCAATGAAAAATAGGGCCAAAATAGGTTCATTGTGATGTAGATAGGATGGTGATAGGTGTCATAGAAAGAACTAGGCTAATTAGGCTCAAAACAGGGATCAAGTGATATTGTTCACATAGGGAAGGTTATTTTGGCTAAAGTGTGCTAAAATAAAAAATGGCCTATGATCCTTTCCTAACTTCTATCTTATGACCATGGAAAGGCTAACAGAGCAAGTTCTAGATTCAACACATAATGGGAGCTGAGTAAGACATTACACACATGGCACACAAGTATCTTGCATATCACTACTTATCTGGTTCATACACTTGTTTAATTAAGGTTATTCAATTACCAGACTAATGCCATAAAAAGATATACCATGGTTATAAATAGATACAATTCACACAGTAAACAATATATCAGACCACTGGAGAGGTACTCAAGAATCATAAAACAAGCTAACTACCTCAAGTACCTGTATTACTTATAATTATCTACCACAAATTTTTACAACAAAATTCTGCCCTATATCTTCAACTTAAAACTTAAAATAAAATGAACTCAGGGTTTAGGGCATACCTGGAGTGAATAAAGTATGAGACTTATGAGTCTCTGACCCTGTTGCTATATCATCTGCTATTTTCTCTCAACCAAATAGGTTCTCCAAAGCTGTAACCCGTTCAGGCAAAGTTACAAAAGGCTCAAGGGAAGCCTTGATTCTCTTGTCTACTATAGCAGCAAGCTAATTGGCAATGGCATGTAGCTATGCCTCACACTATTTGTCTTGTTTAGCCACTTTTCTAATATCAATTGGATGAACTGCAAATCCTACTGCTGCTGTAGGAGCTAAGGGGTTGGGTTCATTCTCAGGCACTGAATCTGCATGTGCTAAAGAAGTTCGATGTGCAGTCTCTGAATCTTGCACCTCCACATTAGGTGCTAAAATGACCTCTGTAACTGGACGGTTTGCTTCTACCCCTGTACCTCTATCAAGTCTCAGTCCTGGCTGATTTTTATCATACCATATGGGGTTGTGAGTCTTTTGGGCAAAAATATCATCATCAATCCCTATAATCTTTGGAACATTTGCAGCTCGACACAACTCTGTGATAAGATAAGGAAAAGGATAAGCAGTGTCTGTTCTCGACATTCTAATCTTTATCTCATCAGCAATGATTTCCCCCTAATTTATGGGGAGCTTCTGCACCATGCTTGCTACTAGGATAGCTCGGTGATTACCCAGAATGTTGTCTCCATCAGTGGGAATCAACTAGATATTCACTATACCCCACCAAAACTTTTCCTCTTGAGTCAGAGAAGGCTTACAGGTTCTCTTATTTAGGTTGGTCACCCATGCTGGTTCTCTTTCGGCTATGATGTTGGCCAACCACGGATGTTGTTTTGCTTGATTCTTAATCCGAGCATATACTGATGGTGCAGTGGCTTGAGAAGTGAAGTTGGGGATATAAAAGAACCTATTGATAGTTTTGATTAAGACATCAACCGTTACGCCCCTTACCTAAACTTTATCTACCAGGGGATGGTCTGCAACTCTTTCTCCTGGTCTACATATGTTTTCTAACTGAGCTTGGCAGTTTGCGTAAAAATCCCAGATTAGTGTAGGAAAAAATGAGCCTCCCCCTTTAGTGGTCCATCCCAAGTCGTACTCTTGGAACTTCTATTTCATTTAGGGTACCTGCTCAACCCTTGGGTGGTAATCCGCTTTACTTTCTAAATCATCTTTTTAGCTCTTCTTCTACCAGTTTCATCTAGAATTGTCTCAAAGTTCAGGGTTATTATATTTGAGATAACACCACAATGGAGAAGATTTTCCTTCGGCTCATGGCTAACCTTCCATTTCTTGGTTACAGCGTCTTTCATGAACTTTGCATATCCTGGTATTTGCTTAAGTGCTTCAACTAGAGGCACATTTACTGTCAATTGCTTGAGCATTTCCATGAATTTGCTGAATTTTGCATTATTAACTTTTTTCTTCAATCGTTGAGGAAAGAGAGGTGGTGTTCTTGGAATAGTTTTCAATGCTATTTCTTTTGCCTTCTCTTTTTCCTTATCCGAAGCATCAACAGAACTATCCCGCTTCTTAGACTCCACTGGATTGATTTCTTCAGATTCCTCAACAACTACTTCACCATCTATAGATTTTCTCATAGATGGGCCAACTAACATCTTTCCACTCCTAGTGGTAAACGCCATACATGAGCTATCATTCCGTGGATTCTAAACAGTATCACTAGGTAAAGTACCACTTTTTCTCTTGTTCAGTGTTGAGGAAATTTGGCTCATCTTCTGTTTCAATTGCTTGATGGAAGTGGAGTGTGAACTAAGCAACTGACTCAGGGTAGAGAATTCACTGTTCATAATAGTTACCCCCAAGTTGGTAGCCTCAACTCCCTTCAACAATTTTTCCATCATGTCCTCCATGGGCATCTTGCCAAATCTAATTGGTGCAACATCTCAAATTCTAGGAGGGACATATAAACCACTCCTATCATTATTGGTTCTCCAGTTTCCTTGCTCCCTATCTTTATAATCAGGCTTGTCATAAAAGTTCCAACCTTTATTCCCTTGGATACTACCTTAGAAACCCCCCCTGATTACTCACATAGTTTTCCTCCTCATCTGAATTAGTAGCCACAGTGCACTGAGCTCCCAAAGCTTTGAACTTTTCAGTCTTATCTGACAGCAAGTGCTTGGCCAGCAAGTCCATTTGTATTTTTAGGTGGGCCATGTATTGGTCTCACTCTTTATCTCTTCTACGCTGCTCTGTAGTCATACTAACAGAAACATTCAAGATAGCTACCACAGAATCCCTGTATGCGGAGTCCAACTCTATTTGGTCATCCTATAAAGCATATCTGAGGCATCTTAAAAAGATAGATCAGCAAAATAAACCACCAGTAGCATTATCTATAATCGGTTTTGTTACAGTGTTGGGAGCCCTGTACAAAGTATCTATCAAGTGTAGGTCCTTCATATTGCGGTTCGAATACTATGTCAGCTTCTTCTTGAACCTCTCCCATGTCTCATACAAAGCTTTGGTAGGGAGCTATCTGAATTTGCTAATCTCATCTCGTAATTGTACCTCCTGGAGGGTGGAAAAAACCATTCTAGGAATGCTTTTTTCAACTCCCTCCAGTGGGTGATGAATCAGGCGTAAGCTCATTTAACCACATTGTTGCCTCTCAAGACAGAGACAATGGAAACAATCTTATCCAGATCGCATTCTGGCTTACTTTTGGATTATCAAAAGATTTACAGATGGTGATAAAGTTCACCAAGTGCATGTTTGGATCATCACCAGGAAGGCCACTGAACAATCCCTTCAGATTCAGGAGTTGAATCATGGTACTTATTATGCTGAATTTTGCACCAGGTGACAACGGTGGAGGAATGATAGTACCCATTGCACCTTCTCCATCCATTCCTTCATCATCACCATCTACCTCATATTGGAAATGCTATAGACCATACCTTCCTCTGATTGGACGATTTCTAGTGAAATTTCACTGTATAGGTGCAACAATTTTTTCCGCTCGCCTTGGGTTTTGAGAATTCATCAATTCCTCATCACCCAAGTCTTGATCATATGGGTTCGGATGACATACTTTTTGACCCTCATTCTATACGTTCAACTGAGCCCTGGCCAAGGCTACCAGTCGGTCAGCCTCTTGCTGTTCTGCCATTTTTCTGATCAGGTGTGATTTCAGATTAATTGGTAATAATGGTTCTCCAAAACTTCTTATTTTTGGTATAAACAACAAGGATCCTACAATTAAACAAAAACAACAAACAAACATAAATCTAGGAAACTTAACTAATAGTCAATTATCGCACACAAACTTTTAGTTTACAACCATATTGGCCGGCAACGTTGCCATTTTTGATAACGCTCAAATTACAACCTTGAATGGGTATAAGTGATCGTTGTCAATATAAAACCCAGCTAGGTTGGGGTTGACTCCCACAGGAAATAAGGTGGGAACCCAAGTTATTTGCAATTTAATTCACTGATAGTTTAATGTTTCCTTAAATGGGGGGTTTAAGTTTCATAGATAATTGCTTGTCATTTTAATTTCGATGTTTTTTATCAAGAGTTTTTGAAATAACCATAATTATGTTCACTAGGGCTTATGATACATGACAGATATTAAAGGTGATTCAAGATTCTCATGGGGGTAGGATAACAAGCTATCTTTATTAATGTTATTCTCAAATGTCTCTCGACCTACTTAAGCGTTTAATTTCCTAATCCTCTTGGATTTAGGGAATTTCTATTCATTGCCCAGATTTTACCTCAAGTTAACTAACCTTTTTATACCGCTGCTTACGAAATGAAGTATTTTTGAGTCCCTGTTGATAATTCACTTCCTACTATATTTTATTTTTTTCTCAAGCAAATCAAAGCAGGTGTGTCTACTGTCTGCAACCAACAGACATTAATTAAAGCTTCAGAATTATCAAGAAATCCTACCACCTATTGAATGTTGAATACTTAGCACCTTATCAAGACCTAACCCTAGATCCCATAATTCAGGTTAATGGAGTTTAGTCACTCATGATGCAATAAACAAGTATACAAGTTGAATTCATAGTTGGGCAGATTAACTTACAACGATGATGAAAATCAAGAAGTGTAACTTGAACTGAATCTTAATACAAAACTACCCAAAATATTGACGACAATCTTCTCTAAATAATAATATTCTAGAGCATATTGGAACTCGAGAGACAGAAAAATCTTGCACAATGTATATTTCAAGATATGTCAATGATAATTAGAAAACCCTAAAAGCTACTATATATGCTTGAGTCTAATAAAGGAAATAAAATAACAACTTACATAAATTTCTCGTACAGGTGACGCCTTATCAAGGGTTTGACGCCTTATCAAGATGGTGTCAGATTTCTCGCAATGTTAATAAGCTCCGCCTAAGGCTGATGATATGGATGATGATGTGTCAGGAGTTTGACGACGTATCATGGATGTCGTCAGCTCCTCTTCCCTTTTTATAATTTCTTCCTATGGCTGACAATGATCCTGATGCCTTATCACAACTCTGACGCCTTGTCACAAAATGTCGTCACAACTTATTTTCAACTCCCATTCTCTGGTTAAGTTTAATGGTGGCCTTGATAGCTTATCACCAGGTTGACTACTTATCATGAATGTTGACAGCCATACTTGTCCTTTATTTGTTTCAAAATTCAACCTTTTTGCTTCCATTATTATTGTTTCCCCTGCACCCTATCTTTACTGCAAAATTAAAGTAAAACTAATTAAATATGACAAAAGTGCTTAAGACTTCACAATTATTCATGGCTAAAAGCATAAAATGTGTTAGAATTTACTCACACATCACACCAAAGATGGCTAAAGGTAAGGGAATTATACAATAGAATTCGCAAAAAATGCGGAAAGTCTGAATAGGTAAATGCAAGGAAATCTTAGCAATCTGAATAAGGAATCAACACTTGGGAAAATAAATGCATAAAGGGTGAAGCTGGATTAGTGTCTCAAGTATCTGAGTTGGTAGTGGTTTAGGAGAAGATAAAAATGGAAATGGAGAAGTTAAGGATCAAGTTGACCACCAAAGATACCAAAGTAGTGCAACTGAACCTACAAAATCAGAAGTCCTCTTCAGAGGGGCCAGGTACCACTGATGAACTTGCAGATGAAAATGCAAAACTCCAGGCAAGAGTGACTGAACTGAATTCTAAAGTAAAGGACCTTACTAAATTGTTGTTAGGAACTCACATTGCTGAAAACGCAAGAAAGGAGATACTACTTAAGTCCTTTTCACACAATCCTCCTTCTGCCTGAGCCCTGTGATCCTCATTCCTTCATCAACCTCATGTCAGTTCCTTATCCTGATTCTTAAAATGGATTTTAAAGACAATTATTTTTATGGTGATTAGTTTAGCTTACTATACTTGTACAGACTATTAAGCATGGATGAATCTTTGCATTGTGTGTTATATTTGTTCTCATCACATCTTTGTTGTTTATGCAAAGGAGAAAATGGTAATAGTTTACCAAACTTGGAGGAGAATCTCTCAACCTTTAAAGCTTGTTGATTGGCAAGAAGATTAGTCTTCCATTTAAAAGCTCCACATAGAGAGCTATAGAGAAGTAGCAACTTATTCATACTGATCGCTGTCGTCCACAAAGAACTCCATCGCTCAATAAAAACAGGTATTATATTATCTTCATTGATGATCTACCAAGAATATGTGGGATTTATATTATGAATTTTAAGTCCGAAGTTAATAAAATTTTCATGAAGTTCTAAGATTTGATAGAAAATTAGAGCTCAACATAAACATCTTGTTGTGTCGGGTACACAATCTTTATGTTGGCAAAACCACTTCAAAACAAGTTCAAGATTATATCAAGAACACTTATGAAGTTTTCCAACACATTCAATACAAGTTCAATATGAACTACCAAAGAAGTGTGTTATTTTATTAAGAAATAAGATGAAACAAAATAAATCCAAGTCCTTCGAATTCACGAAGTACCCTTAAGGAATTAATTCCCCTCAAGTACCCGAGGTTGCAGAATTTTTCCTCTCAGCATAAAATGGCTTCACAATTAGAGTATAGTGGTACCACAACCTTCTAATTTTCTTCGAACTTGCTCAACTATATAATCACATAGAGTTTTAGAAGCCAGAGAAATGTTTTTGCTATGCATAAATTTCATGTACAACCTGCGAAAAAATGTAGGTTTAAATAGCCATAAAGTACTCCTTTCAAAAAGGAGGCAATGGTTCATTGGAAAGGTGTAATACTTTGGAATAGTCATGTCTGTAAATTCAAATCAGTATGTCTTTTTCAAATAGTCACAACCATCAGAATAGTCATCCATTTTCTCTAAACAGTGTGTTTTTTACTCGAAGATTTGACCTTTTAGTGTTTCTGCATGCACGTTAATGGGGAAAAATATTTTTTTCCATGGATTGAATTAATTTGGTCCAAAAAATTAATATCATTAACCGATCATTTGACAAATCAAAATCAAAATCCAAAGCCAAAGCCAAAGCCGAGCCGAACGAGCAACGACGACGACAGTGCGAGGCACCTCTTGGTTCTTTCCTTACAATCCATGTGGAATTGTGTTTCTTAATAGGAACACATGAAATTTTCATTATCTCACCAATGTGGAAGAATTAGTAGTCTTTCCTTATTGTAAGCATACTTTTCTTTTAGGTGTGATTGAACTTTCCCTCTACTAATTCCCTTTATTTTCCATTCACAAATTCAACTTAAACCCAACAATCCCTCACTTGAATGGGGAATGGCTATTCTTTTCAAAACTTTATGAAAAAGTATGTGATCAGCAAGCAAAGACTGATTGCATCTTGATAAGAGGGTTTTCCTTTGAACTTTCCATAGTGAACATGCATTGGATGCACTCCGTCAATCAATAGATTTGATATATTTAAACCATTGAACACTAATGTACACCTAGACAACACATGTTTAAAAGCCCCAAATCTAATCTCGAGACGTCACATGGTACTCAAGACTACGAGTATCCTTAAGCTAACCCTTTCTGTCTTCAACTAAATCTAAATCTCATAATAAAGGAAATAGACATAAAAGTCATACTAAATATGGAAAGCTATCTGAGATTGCTGAGAATAATCTGAATGTAATGTCTAAAAATTAATACTATAAGTCTGAATCACATCTAGCAGTCATACAAGCCTCTACTACTAATAACTAGAGAGTCACTGGGACAAACCTCTGGCTAACTCGAACTGTCTAAAAATAGTAATGAATCATGTAAATGAATAAGCTAAAAAATATGAATGAATATGTCCCCAAACTATGAGGACTCACCAACTGTCGGATGTAGATAGAGATGCTCGAACTACTTACGCTGCTGATACTGAGCACTTGAACCTACATTATGAGATAATGTAGCACATAGACGTATATGTGGATTAGTATTTTAAGGATGTACTAAGTATATGGGGGTGAAATGCATAAGTAAAACATCATCACATCATCATAATTTGTAAAACAAAGCATGCTAAATGTAAATGACTCACATAAGCTGGAATATCTGAAATACTGAAATGTGAAATCATGAATAACAATCATACATTGTAAATCTAGTGAGTCGTAACATTTATTTCTGAAATCTGTACTAATGTTTTGTCTTTAAATCATACTATCTATGTGTAAAAAGAGATCACTTCAAAATTTGAAATCTGAAAGCTAAAATCATTAACTATTATTTTTCTGTAAAGCATAATCTGAGTAAAGTTAAGAGCCTTTACACTTAGTTTTCTTAAAAGCTTTTCTTTTATTCTTTTCTTTTAACCATATTTTGTAGGGAGGTTCTTCTAACCAACATAAACCATATGAGTTAACATGGATACAATGTCTCATTCTCCTATGGGGAAAACCTTATGATGGGGAGAGGTGTCATACTCTTGCCAAGGAGTATAACCTGGGCTCAGGATCACATCTGTAACTATCACCCATATTGGTATGGGAATAATCTCATAATTTGTACCTACGTTGGCTGCGTTATTGTGTGGAAGATAGGGCACACTAATCCCACACTTCCTGATCGTTGCTAAATACTACTTCATTTAATCTGTATGATCATTCTGTTGGTAATCCACTTTAATATATAGAATAATGGTTCATTATGAAACCAATTATGCTTTTATCTAAGTCATTCTATAAATAAAGATGATCTGAATCTTGTAATTTGTAATAAATCTATGAAGTGGATTCCAAAACATATTTGAGGATCAAAATATCAAAACTTTATTTAAAATTTATAAATAATTTGATCGTCAGATGTTTAAAGCATCATCTTTCTTAAAATATCAGCATATAAACTTGGGATTAATAACTCATTCATCAAATTCATGTCAAAACATCGTAGTAATCTTGCTTGATAATGAAAACAATGATAATTCATCTCAAAATCTGGAAATTACTGCAATAGGTATGAAAATATGGGAATAAACATTCAATTCATCTTCAAAATCTCTCAAAAACTCATAATCTCGCAAATAGCAATAATGAACATGAACCCTAATTCAAATCACATGGATATTTATTCAAAATCATGTGAATTTATAATTAAAACTTGGTTTTAGACACAAGGATGGAAGAAGATCCTTGTTCAATAACCCCACAAACCTTGGTAGATTATTAGATGAAGAATCTTGAATAATTGATTCCTACTTATGTTCTTGAAAATGAGTTCTTGATTATCTTGTTTTAGGAATCCTCAATTTAGAGATTTTTGGAGAAACAATGGTGGAATTTATTTCTTGGAGAAGAAGCCTTTGAGTTCTAGGATTTTTATTTGAGAAAAAAAGGATGAAATTATACATAAAGTGTTTAGGATATGCTTAATTCTTTGTTTTGGACGGATTAAGGCTTGGGAATTGACCAAAGTTCCCCTTTTAATATTTAAACAGAACTGGAAGAAGGAAAAAATTTCCCAACCTACATGCCATCGCGACGCACCACTATCGCGGTGGCTCACTAAAAATTAGACAATTCGGAGCCGGATGTTTTTCGCAACGCGAAGCTATCGTGGTGCACTATAGAAATACCATTTTGGCCATTAGCATGATGTGGTATGATTGCGTTGGCCGACTGGAAATGGACAACTGGGAAATTGGGCTCCTCCGTGATACAAGATTATCACAGAGGTCCACTGGAATTGACAAATAGGACTTGATCCCTCACCATGATGCGGTGCTAGACCAGATGGCACACTGCTTTACTAAAATCACCATAACTTCTCAACCGAGCATCAGATTTTGATGAATTTGTGTCGATGGAAAGCTTATTCAATTTTCCACACAATGGAAGGTCTAAATCTTGAAAATTCCATATGAAATAAATTTTATTCATTTTTGAAGCTCACCCTTAATATTCTAGGAACAAATTTAAGCTAGGAAAAGTACGGGGTATTACAACATGGCACATAACCAGCCTTTTATTGTTTATGGTTCCCCAAGTTTTATTCGTTTTATCCATGAACATGTCCCAGTTTCTTGAGATCTTAGAGAGTAGGCACTTACTAACATTCTCCTTGAAGCGGCTTTCATTTCACCCTCACATAGGTGATTTCTAAATGTTCAATCCTATAGATTAAACTATTTGGTGAAATCTTCCAAATTTAGTTAATGATTAAAATACTCCATACTACAAGTCTTATCCTTTTTTACTAAACATTGTCTATACCATGATACTGGGTTGGGTATATTTAAACCTGTCAGACACAACGTTTTTTGATCTCCTTGAACCTAGCTCTTGGGATCTCTAGTTCGCTAGGTAGAGTTACCACCATGATAACTTATCCTAGGCCATAAACCCATTCCCTTGGATGGTCTCTCAACTAACTCTCTATATAGGCCTTTTGTAAGTGAATCCAAAAGATTATCCTTTGACTTTACTTAGTCAACAGTAATAATTCCACTATAAAGAAGTTCTTTAACGATATTATGTCTTTGTCTTATGTCACGGGATTTACCATTGTATATCATGCTCCCTATCCTACCTATTGACAGTTGACAAACACAGTTTATACATACTTGTGCCAATGGTTTGGGCGAAGAAGGAATATCTTCCAAGTAATTCTGGAGCCATTTAGTTTCTTCACTAGCTTTATCTAATGCGATAAACTCAGATTCCATTGTGGAGTGAGTAATACATGTCTGTTTGGAAGATTTCCAAGAGACTGCTCCTCCACCTATAGTAAATAAATATACAATCATGGATTTTACTTCATTCAATCCGGTGATCCAATTTGCATCAATATATCCTTTAAGTACCACAGGATATTTATTATAATGCAAAGTATAGTCTTGAGTGCATTTAAGATACCCCAAAACTCTTTTCATTGCCATCCAATGAGTTTTATTAGGATTAATCTCATGTACCAACTCAACTTACTAATAGCACATGCTATGCATCGTCGTGTACAATTCATTATATACATTAAACATACCAACACTCTTGTGTAGTCCAACTGTGAGTCACTTTTACTTTCATTATTTTGAAGTGCAAAGCTCATGTCTAATGGAGTCTTGGAAATACCAAATTCCAAATACTTAAATTTGTCAAGTACCTTTTTAATGTAATAAGACTGTGACAATGCCAACTCTTGTGGAATTTTATGGATTCTTATTCCTAAGATTTCATCCACAAGTCCAAGGTCTTTATATCAAACTTGTTCTCAAGCATTCATTTCGTAGCATTAATGTCAAAAATATCTCTACTGATGATCAACATATTATCAAAATAAAACAAATAATGACCTTGTGATTTGGAGTGTATTTAATGTAAACATAATTATCACATTCATTTATCTTAAACCCATTTGCCAACATGGTTTGGTCAAACTTTGCATTCCATTATTTAGGTGCTTGTTTTAGTCCAAGTTACTTAACAAGTTTACATACCTTCTTTTCTTTACCTAGAACCACAAAACCCTTAGACTGTTCCATGTAAATTTTTTCCTTCAATTCTCTATTTAGGAATGTTTTTTTTCATATCCTTAGATGGATTTCAAGACCATATACTTCCGCCAAGGCAATTAACATCAAAATTTGTTGAAATCTACCTCATGAGATATTAACTAACGCTAGATTAGCATGATTATATGGTTTTTGATGTGTTTTTCTATTTCTAGATGATAGATTTTTTTGTATTAGTTTTTCAGTTATGATTTTCCTAGTCTTTGGGCATATATCTATTGGTGGACTTAGTTCCTATTTATTAGGTATTTTAGTTTTTTTGCGTTACTGCATTGGTCACTATAGTTTGTTAGGAGTTTTTGTATTCAAACATCTTCTTTGCAGCATAATAATACATCTCTCTTTTCCTCTTTATTTGTTGTATGTTTTTCCTCTATAAACATCTACAAATTATTATCAGTCCTTACTTCTTATAGGACTTGTGAGAGACTTTTGAGTGCTATTTTTTTCTGAGTGTTTATCCAAATTTGTGTCTGCAAAACATCATTCAAACAATGGAGAATGTAGGTTCTTTTTCAGCTATGGCTCCACCAGTTTTCGATGGGGAAAATTATCAAGCCTAGATAGTGGAAATGCAGGCTAATTTGGAGGCCTGCGATTTGTGGGAGGCTGTCGAGGAAGACTTTGAAGTGCTTCCTTTGCCAGGGAATCCAACCATGGCTTAGATTAAAGATCACATGGAGAGGAAGACAACAAAGTCTAAAGCTAAATCCTATCTCTTTGCTGCAGTTTCTACAGCCATTTTCAGTAGAGTAATGACATGTAAATCAACCAAAGAAATTTAAGATTTCCTCAAGAAAGAGTATAAGGGAGATGAAAGAATCATAGGAATGAAAGTACTGAATTTGTTCAGAGTATTCGAGATGCAGAGACTTGGAATTAAACTTGATGACTATAGAATAGTTCAAAACATACTTGTAACCTTACCTGAAAGATATGAGGCAACTATTACTTCATTGGAGAATACTAAAGATCTGTCAAAGCTTATCTTGGTAGAGTTATTGAGTGCCCCGCAAGCACAGAAATAATGAAGGATGATGAGGCAAGAGGGATCCATCGAGGTAGCCCTGCAAGCAAAGCTACAGTTTGGTTCAGATTCTATTAAGGGTAATAAAAGAAAAGGAAAGAAAGGAAATTATTAAAACTATGAAGCTACATCTGCAAAAAATGCTACCGCCACCAGTAACAACATAGAAGGAAAATATCCTCTTTGTCAACATTGTGGAAGGAGAAATTATCTACACTTCAAGTGTTGGAGAAAGCCTGATGCAAAATGCCGAAAGAGTCAAAAGCTTGGTCATGCCGAGATTATCTGCAAAGAGAAAATTTTACAACAACAAAATGAAGCATAATTTTCAGACTAAGAACGAGAAGAGCAATTGTTTGAGGCTACCTATTACGCAAGAAAAAGTTCAAGTGAAAGATAGCTTATTAATAGTTGTTGTTCGAACCATATGACTAGTGATGAAAAGATTTTTAGAGATCTTAATAGATTAATTAAATTAAGAGTCAGGATCGGAAATGAAAAATACCTCCTAGCGACAAGAAAGGGACCGTAGCAATTGAGAGTTATAAAGCTACAAAACTTATTTATGAAGTTTTATTTGTTCCTGAACTTGAACAAAATTAATTAAGTGTTGGAAAACTACTGGAAAATGGATTCAAATTATTAACTGAAGACAAGGTGTGTCGAATCAGTGGTCCTAGTGGTCAATAAATGTTCAAAATTAAAATGCAGGGAAAAAGTTTTTCCTTAAATCCATTCGATGAGGAACACATAACTTTTCCAAGTTAGTCCATAGTTGCAGAAACGTGGCACAAAAGGTTGGGACATTTTTATCACAAAGCTCTATTGTTTATGCAAAGAAGCAAAATGGAAAATCGTTTACCAAACTTAGACAAGCACATCTCAAGATGTAAGGCTTGTTTTCTTGGCAACCAAACTAGATTTCCATTAGAAATTTCCACATGGAGAGCTATAGAGAAGTTGCAGCTCATTCATACCGATCTCTGTGGACCGCAAAGAACTTCGTCGCTTAATGGCAGCAGATATTATATTATATTCATTCATAATCTAACAAGAGTGTGTCGGATTTATTTTATGATGTTTAAGTACGAAGTTGCTAGAATTTTCATGAAGTTCAAAGCTTGGATAGAGAATAAGAGTAGGTGCAATATTCTAGTTATTAGATCATATAATGAAATTGAATATACATCCTATAGGTTCAATTCTTTTTTTGAAAAAGCTTGAATACAGCACCAACTAACTGTCCTTTACTCTCCACAACAAAATGGTGTTAGTGAGAGAAATAATAGAACAATCATGGAGATGTCAAGATGCTTGTTGCAGGAGAAAAATCTACCAAAAAAGTTTTTGGTAGAAGCAACAGACAAAACTGTTTTCTTGCTAAATAGACTGCCTACACAGGCAATGGAAGAGAAGACTTTATTTGAGGAAAGGTATGGTTTCAAACCTGATTTTAAAAACCTCATGATATTTGGATGTCTGTATTTCTCTTATGTTCCATAGGTTAAGAAAGACAAGTTAGATAAGAAGGCACATTTGGGAATCTTCGTTGGTTGTAGCTTATTGTCTAAATCTAACAAGATCTTTCAACCTCAATCGAGAAATATTATGATAAGTAGAGACGTTCAATTCCTTGAAGATGAGCAATAGGACTGGAATTTTGAGGATCTCGAGTTCCAAATGAAAATTTAAAGTTTCTTTATAATGAATTGGTGGATGATCAACCTATTATTTAAATAAGGTCACTCTCTGATATTAATCAGAGCTGTAATGTTGCTATTTTTGAACCTGCATGATACAAGAAAGCAAAAATTGATCAAAAATGGACAGATGCAATGAAGGAAGAGTTGTCCATGATAGAAAAGAACCAAACTTTGAAGTTAGTGGAAATATTGCAAGATAGAAAAGTGATTAGAGTTAAATGGATTTTTCAAACAAAGCTCAATCTAGATGGCTCGGTAAACAAGAACAAATATAGATTGGTGGTGAAGGGCTATGCACAGGTTTGGTGATTATATTTTTCTAATACTTTTGCCCCAGTTTCTAGATTAGATATAATTCAAATTCTTTTGGCAATAATGACATAAAAAAGTTGGAAGATTTTTCAAATAGACATGAAGTATGCTTTCTTGAATGGTCTATTTCAAGAGAAAATATATGTTGAGCAGCCAAAAGGGTTCGGTGTACCAGTAAGTGAAAATATGGTTTGTCTATTAAAGAAAGCTTTGTACGGGTTAAAGAAAGCTCCTAGAGCTTGGTATAGCCAAATTGATAACCATTTTCAAGACTTAGGCTACAAAAGAAGCTTAAGGGAATCGACTCTTTATGTCAAGAAAGTTGGCTCTAATATTATCATTATTTCTCTGTGTGTTGATTATTTACTTGTGATGGGAAATAATATAGCATTGATTGAATACTTCAAGGAGTAGATGATGAAAGTTTTTGAGATGACCAATCTTGGAGAGATGACCTATTTTCTGGGAATGTAGATTAAGCAAACTCAAACTGAAGTGTTTGTTTGTCAAAATAAATACTTGAAGGAGATTCTAAAAAGATTTAGAATGAAAGAATACAAGAGTATGAGCACGCCTATGAATCAAAGAAAGTAGACAAAGAAGGATGATGGTGTTGAACGAGTAGAAGAAGGAAGCTATAGGAGAATGATAGGATGTTTGATGTATCTTACAACAACAAGGCCAGATATATTGTATGTTATAAGTGTACTATCATATTTTTCAAATTCTCCAAGTAAATTGCATATGAAAGCTGCAAAAAGAGTGCTCAGATACGTCAAAGGCACCATAGATTATGGAGTCAAATTTAGCAAGTGTCAGAATTTCAAACTTCAGGGATTTTTTGACAGTGATTGGAGTGGTTTTGTTGATGATATGAAAAATAGTTTAGGGTATTGTTTTATTTTTGGCACTGGATGTTTTTCTTTGTGTTCAAAAAAATAAGAGATTGTTGCTCAATCAACTGCAAGGTTAGAATTCATTGTTGCGAGTGCTGCGGTCAATCAAGATTTATGGATAAGGAAAATCTTTTGTGCTCTTAGTTTGTAGATGAAGGAAAGAACTAAGATATTTGTGGACAACCAGGTTGCCATTGCTATTTCTCACTATCTAGTCGTTCATATAAAGACGAAGCACTTCAATGTGAAACTATATTTTCTTAGAGAAGTATAAAAGGATGGTCTAGTGAATCTGGTATACTGCAGAATGAAAGAGTAGCTGGCTAATATTTTTACAAAAGCTCATCCCACAAGCAAATTTGAGTACCTGAGAAGCAAACTTGGAATTTAAAGATCTTGACGCAAGGAGGAGTGTTGAAATCAGCCATATGAGATGTTAACTAATGTTGGATTAGCATGATTACATAACTGCTGATGTGTTTTTTCTATTTCCAGAAGATAGATTTTTTCTATATTAGTTTTTCAGTTACGGTGGACTTAGTTCCTATTTATTAGGTAGTTTAGATTTTTTGAGTTTTTTCATTAGTCACTACAGTTTGTTAGGATTTTCTGTATTTAAACAGCTTCTTTGCTGCATAATAATACATCTCTCTTTTCCTCTTCATTTGTTGTATGTTTTTCCTCTCTAAACATCGAATGAATTGATGTTATTCTTGTTACAGGCGAGTATGTATCAAAGTAATGTAACACCCTGATTCCCGAGAACCGAAATGCCACATGGTTCTTATGATCCTGAAGGACCACAAGCTAACCCTTTTTCTGATAGCTGTATGTTCACTGCATAATATAATAAAATACATGCGAAAGCTGGCTAACACTTGCCATAAGGTTTAAACATCTAGAAATATACAATACCTTAAACCACACACTAATACATCTATCTGAAAAGCCTCTACACTGCTTGAACTGTGGAGTTGAAGGGATAATTCCCCTAACTAACTCTGTCTACTAAAATCACAACATCCTCGGATGATGAGGACTCACTGCTGCACCCACTGCTGCTATACAAGTGGCTTATAAGATGCTCCAAGTTTCAATCCTCTGAACCTATGGTGCCCCAAAATAAAAGAACACCATAGCGCAAATACGTCAGCACTAAGATGTACTGAGTATGCAAGCAAGGAAGGCTAAATGCAAGGGCTTATGCATGAACATTTAATCAACAGAATAATCATGAGAATAATGAACGAGTACACATATATGAATGCAGAGTTCACAACCACTATAACAATTATAACGTCTCCAGATACCACATCTCGGATACCACTTTACTGTCCTCGGAACTCACTACTGTACTGGGGTACTGCATTTCTGAATCCAGGATACCAACATTGATCAATCGAATACACTCACACCCCTGACTCCTGAAGATTTATACTGACACAGAAAACGTGGGAAGTAGTTACATAACTCATCATGACTCTTCATAAGCAACTGAATATGTTGGGGTGCACGCAATAATTTTAATAATATCTTTGATTTCGTAAAACATACGTACGGAAAATAAGGACTCACATGTATTGAATTTCATTATCTATACTTCTCATAATACTACAGAGAGGAAAATATAAGTAAAATCCCATAAATCATCATAAAATCATAAATATTCATCATGAATTCTCATGACTCATCATAGACAACCAAACTCCTCTACTTAAGACTTGGAGCGACTTGATAGTTTCAAGAAACATACTCTTTTGGACAGGAGAGCTTCCTATAACCGACAACCCCACATGAGCCGCATGGAATAACAATGATTACCCTCCTAGGGAGAGCACTCCCATTGGTGGGAGTGTTGTACTCTTGCTAGGGAGTACAACTTAAATCTTTCATAATCACAATTCGGCTCTCTGGACATTAATATCATCATAAACAACCCTACGATGGCACATAGGTTTGGGGAAATACCAAATTTCTCTCTCGGTGCTAAGTAATACTCCCCGACTAGCTTTGAACGCGTTAGGACATCTAACACAACATCATAAGGGTCTATCATAAAGACCAAATCAAATCTATTTCTCATTTATCAAATCATATCAATTTGTGGATTCATAACTCAACACATTTTAGCTTAAAACATTTTAATTTTCCTCAACATCAACATGGTATCAATAGCACAGCATTTCGTCTCTGCGAGCTTAAAATCAATATAAATCATCCCGACTCTGCGGATGCAAATCAATATTCTCAAATGATCATTCTTTCATTCCAATATTCAAATCATGACAATAGCTTTTGAAAAGCATTTAAGATCTTCAAATCATAGTAATATTTTGTATGTCGTAATGTAACTCAAATCAGGGTTCTTATATCAAGAATCCTCAAAAAATTAATTTCATAGTAGTGGTATTCAATTTATGGCAAAAAATCTCAATTCAAGAAAACAAGATAATAAGGTTATTATGTATACCAATATAGGATGATTCAAAGTTCCATAAATCATATCTTGAAAACACTTGAAATATCAATTCATGGTAGAAATATGAAATTCACCATATCAAATAATAACTTGGGAATAATAAAGTAATTATGTACATCAAAGCTTAAATAATTTATATTTTTCATAACCTCATAATTCGTCACTAAAACATCTTGGGTATTGACCCACTTTACAAAATCATGAAATTCCAATGATAAAATCAATTCTTTGGGAACAAGAATGAAAAGATATTCTTGTTCAAAACCCCACATACTAAGTTCTCACAGAATTCATGTTAAGTTCTCAAATCATCGGAAATTCATCGATCGTAGCATGACTAAGATTATTGCGGAATTGACTCAGCTCTACACCAGTAGACTATTTCGGGCATACGTACCCCCAACAATCAATAACATAAGTAATACGTAGTATACAACAATGCATACTCACATGTCCACAGGCCATCATGCACCATGCATTCATTAACACCTCATACCAATCATTTGAAGATCATATTCATATACAAGTATTGGGATCTCATGCCATTACATCGTAGATCATTCTACAAGGATACATATGGTTAAGGAAGAATACAACATAATATAGTTCATCCAATCGGGATACACACAAATAACATACATTCAACACATTATGGTTCACTTCTCCAGGTTCTTTCCTTTAAGATCTTGATATATGCAATTCGACCCATAATTAGACATTTCACACTTAGCGTGGCCTAATGGACTTACCATTTCCCTCAAGAATCATACTAAATACGTAGCATGCAAGTATGGTATGAACTCATCACTTGGATCACAAGGGGTCATACGATCCATTCTTCTTCAACTAGGCATTTCTACAATTACCTTGCATGCACCATTTGAGCATAGGTAAGTATGAACAATTACAGGTGCTACAACACCATCATTCATCTTAATTCCACCAACTAAATCCCTCATCTGCACTTACAATCATATCATAAGCCTTTCACACAACATTCCCAATTTTAGACAATAATATGGAGTTCATGTTGAACGTATACATACAAAGTATTCTAGTCATTTAGAACTTATTATATCCTAAGAACGTAAATTTATAGCCTCTTAGACAATTCCACAAACACCTTAGATGCACTTTTAGGCATTGGTGAATTCGTCAAATTCTCATGTTTTCTGCCACCCCATATATCTCATCCAACACACATAGTCATCACATGCATGTATCAACCAACATACACCATCACCACACACATATATATATCAACCAACATGCATAATCATCATATATATATATATATCAAGTAACATACATAATCCTCATATATATCTCAACCATCACATATCAGTCAACATATATATATATACATCATCAAAGTCTAGAAAATATATATATATATATATACATGACTTAAACATTAAAAAAGGGATTTCTGGACTCTATGGACGAAAGAAGTCCATAGATAAACACTTGCATACCTTAGATTTTATGGCCGGAAAAGATTGACGGAAGGAATGCTTGAATCAAAGCCTCCAATTAATTTCTCCCAATTCAAAACCCTAACCCTAACTTGATATATATATATATATATATACATATAAGAGAAATGAGAGGATAATAATATAAGTTCTCAGCTGAATGGGGTATTTATAGAGATTTAAAAGAGTGGCGAAAGACCAAAATGCCCCTAAGAAACAAATAAAAACCGAATCTGTCGTTCAGTGATCTATCCGATAGGCTAAAGTAAATTGGCCATAACTTTTTACTCCAATGTCCAAATTGAATGAAACTAATTTTAATTGAAAGAAGACTCTCAGGGATTTCTGTTGATATATAGAAGCCCAGATAGTTCGTTATGTATAAGGAGTTATGATCATTTGAAGTTGACCAAAAAACTCGCCTGGCTGCAGTATTTTTTTCCTGCACATTTTACTGTTCACAGTTCGATCGAAATGGTCGTAGTTTGATCAGAATGGTTGTAACTCATCGCTCAAGTGTCCATTTTGGGTGATCCACATATCGTTGAAAATCTTATTCGATGCTATATGAAATGGTGGATCGAAATCCAAGAAATGACATACAGAAAAATTATAAATCATTCTCGAAGATAGGATCCAATATATTTACGCACAAAATTTTGACGAAAAATTTTCTGGGTTATTACAAGTAATTAAGGCCTTACATCTGTTTAAAGTCTTTTACTACAAATCTTGCCTTATATTTTTCAATAGTACTATCCATTTTCATTTTTGTTTAGAAGATCCATTTAGAAACTAAATGTTTATTTCCTAGAGGAATGTCAACCAACTCCCACATGTGGTTGCTCAAAATTGATTCAATCTCACTATATACTACCTCTTTCCAAAAGGATGAGTCTAAATACGACATTGCTTCTTTAAATATTTGAAACTCATTTTTAAGAAAAATGTTACAAAATTTGATCCAAACGATGTTGATGTTCTTTGACGTGTACTACGTCTTAGATTCACATCATTATGTACATCCTCATTTGGTTCACCTCGATCACTTTTAGACCATCCACTGAACTATTTATATCTAGTTTTATATGGATAAATGTTTTCAAAGAACTCAATATTTTCTTATTCAATTATCATATTTTAATTGATATCTGGATTTTTGGGTTTATGAACTAAAAATTGGCAAGATTTACTACTTTTAGCATATCCTATGAGCACGCAGTCCACAATCTTAGGTCCTATTTTCACCCTTTTAGGCATAGGAACTAGGACTTTCGCTAGATACCCCCACACTTTGAAATATTTCAATTTGGGTTTTCTTCCTTTCTATTTTTCATATGGAATTGAACGTATCTATAATACCCCGAGACTCTAACCAATAGTGAAACTATGAATCAAGTTAATAAGAAATAAATTATAGTTCTTTGTTTATTTTCTGATCAAAGGTGATGTGTATTAAGGCATCAAAGATATCCTAGCGATTAGGTAAATCAAAACCTTCCTTACCGATTGAATTCTTGGGAAGGGTATTGCCATATTCAACTTCAAATGAGCATATATCTCATTATACTATGAATTAATGATCTCATGACCCACCAAAATATAGATAATTGAATTAGCTTTCCAACGATACCAATTTTACCCAAATCTGGTATCGGAGCCAAGAGTTATGCCATTTTACTTCAGCATGTCAGGCTGGAAAACCCAGTGACGACATTTGTGACAAGTCATTACAAGTATGAAGACTTATCACCAATGTCATCTACCTTAGGAAAATTTCCACCACCAGTGATGACATTTTTCCCAATTCATCACAAGTGTGACGTCTTATCACCAATGTTGTCAACCTTAAGCAGAAAATCACAAAATCCAACATTTTGTGATGATATTTTGTGATGACTTGTCACAAGTTTGATGGCTTCTCACGAATGTCGTCAGCTATTTTTTTAGAAATTAAGGGACATTTTTGCAAGGGTATTTTGGTCTTTTCTCATCTTTTGGAGGCTTATATAAACACGAGAATCCCCATCCAAACCATAATTTCTTTATTCTCTCATCCAATTTTCTTAAGAATATATATTAGGGTTTCAATCAAGAAAAATTAATCTTCCAAAAATTATCCATAAATCTTCAAGATTTCTTAAAGAATAAGTTCCTTATAGTGTGGGCTTGTAGAATCATTTTTACAAGTGCGGATAGAGTCTCAAGCACTAGAATTCATCCAATTTCAAAGATTAAGGTATGTGGGGTTTTGACCAAGAGCAATCCTTTCATTCTTGTGCCCAAAGCTTTGATTTCTATTATGGATTTATATGATTTTGCAAGTGTGTTTATACCTAAATTACTTCATCATGATACTATGGGAATATAAATTGTTCAAGCTTTGTTATACATGATTATTTTACTATTCCCAAGTTATGACTTGATATTTAATATTGTAAATTTCATATTTCTACCATGAATTAATATTTCAAGTGCTTTCAAGATATGTGTCAAGCTTTAAACTTCCTTATGACAAATTGGATTATTGAGCATATTGATTCATGATATTTAATTGTTACAATGAGCCTTGATATTTCCTCAAAGTTATTGATGTTGCCATGATTTAATGAATTGATACATTTTGATATTGAGAAAGATTAATTTGATTTGAGTCAAGTTAGGAATCCACAAATTGATTATGATTTGATAAATGAGAAAGAGATTTGATTTGATCTTTATGATAGACCCTTGTGCTGTTTGTGGTGCATTTCCTAATGAGTTCTGAGCTTGTGTCTGGGAGTAGTATTTAGCACCAAGCGGAAAATGTGGTATTTCCCCTAAAACTACGTGCTACCATAGGATTAGTATTGATATTTGTGGGCCAGAGGTCGAGTATGAGATTGTGATCACTAAATTGAGGTTGTACTCCTTGGCAAGAGTACGACGTTCCCACCAATGTGGGGTTCTCTTCGTAGAAGGACAAAATGTTAGGACTCCATGTAGCTCACTTGGCTTAAGTTGGTTATAAAAACCTCCTATGTCCATAACAGTTTAGTTTCTTGAATTATCAAGTCACTCCGAGTCTTGAGTTGAAGAATTGAGTTATTTATGATGATTTATGAGATTTTTATCATATGATTTGATTAGTATGAGATCTTGAAAAGTATGCTTCAATCTAACTCAAGCCAAGTGAGCCATCATTGTACATATGCATATTTTTATGAAATTGATGATGATATTTGCATTTTTGCATGCACCCTCACATACTCAGTACATTCCAAAGTGCTAACCCACATATTTTTCTATGGGCTACATTTTCTCGTAATGTAGGTTAGCGATATTCGAGTGCCTCAACTATGTTCCCTCAGTGGTGAGTCCTTATTGTTCGAGGACCGTGTCTACATTTTTTGTGATATCATTTTATTATTATGGATTTCAGTACTGTTTGAGTCAGTTAAGGGTTAGTCCCAATGGCTCCTTGAATTTGATGTATAGAGGCTTCGTCAGACTAGAGTGTGGGTATGTACAGACATTCAATATATTTTTATTGTACAATCTAGTATTCTTCAGTATTTGTTTTCAACCCGATATGGTATATCTCTTCATTTTGCATGACTATTGTCAAATTTAATTCCTTGAGGTAGTGTCTGGATCCGACGGTTAGCTTGGGGCTACGTGTAGCCCTAAGCACCATGTGGCTTCTTGGGATAAATTTTTGGGGTGTTACAAGCTTGGTATCTGAGTCTAAGTTTAAGGAGTCCTACGGAGTCTGACAAGCCGCGTTACGTAGAGTTTTGATCATTTGTGTATAGGGTGCCACATCTATGAGCAAGAGGCTATAGAACATTTTAGGAAAAGTCATTTCTTTCTTTCTAAAGTTTATCGTGCCTACAACTATCTCTTAATCTATGATTAACTCCTGCTCTCTTATAACAGAAAATATCTCCTAGTCGAGCTTGTAGAAACAACGAGCAACCTCAACCCGTTGAACCCCTGAAAGAGCATGTCTCTTACATAATTTCAAAAAACTTTTCAGGTGCTAGACCAGGGAGCTACTGCCAGTGCTTAAGCTAACACCCAGGCTACTGTTCTGCCCCCATAAGAGAATAATTCTGTTGCAGATCGAGTTTGTGACTTTATACGGATGAATCCGCTTGAGTTCTATGGTCGAAGGTAGGTGAACACCTACAGATGTACTTGGATGAAGTGAGAAAGATCACCCAAATTATATATGTAACTGAGGAGGAGAGTGTTGAATTGGCTGCCTATCGAATGAAAGATATTGCATATGATTGGGTTGAGATATGAAGGATAAGTAGAGGGGAGGATGCCGCTCCCATGACTTGGTATTCATTCCAGGATGCGTTCTTGGACAAATTCTTTCCTCTTGAGATAAGGGAAGCAAAGATAGAGGAATTCATGAATTTGAGATAAGGTTCCATGACTATTAAGGAGTATTGTCTTAGATTCAATCATTTATCCAAATATGCTCCTAGTATGATGGATGACTTCAGGACTATCATGAGTAAGTTCATGACTGATGTATCGAGTTATGTTATGAAAGTGTGTAGATCTGCTATGCTTAGTAGGTATATAGACCTTTCTCAATTGATGATACATACCTAACAGATTGAAGATAATAAGGTGAAAGAGAGGGAGAGAGTAAAAGGGAATAAAAGAGCTAGATCAAAGCAGCAGGGATTCAGTAAGTCAAGATTCTATGGAGGGAACTGCCTTCAGTTCTAGAGACGTCTATTTATGCCCATGCCTTCCCCAGTTAGTGCTCCCGCACTTAGAAGTAGGCAGGAGTAGGGGAATAGGCCTATCCCATCCAGGTCTCAGGAAAGTGTAGGTAACTGACCTCGTCCTCCTTCATGTGCCAAGTATGGTAGAGTTCTTTTTGGCAAGTGTTTTGTTGATCAGAGGGGTTGCTTTGGTTGTTTCAAGTTGGACCACCGACTTAGAGATTGTCCATATACTAGGCAGAGGAGTCGAGATGCTCGTCCCTAAAGTTAGGATGCCAGTGCCCCCGCTCCAATAGTCAGCCAAGTTCCTCCTCAGGGCACCTCTTCTAGTACTGCTGGCAGTTCACGCCAGAATCGTTTCTATGCTATACCACCTTATCAGAAGCAGGAGGACTCTCCAGATATTTTCATTGGTATGCTCTGTTTTTTTTATTTTGATGTGTATGTATTGATGGGCCCTAGAGTTTCTCTTCTATGACACCTTTGGTTGCTGTAAATTTCGAGATAGGCCCTGAATGGATTTCTTAGCCTATTCTTGTTTCTACCCCGGTAGGAGAATCTGTTATTGCTAAGCTGGTGTATAAGAAGTTTCCTGTCACTATCCTTCATTGGGTCATATATGCTGATTTGATGGAGATAGATATGGTTGATTTAAACGTCATTCTTGGTATGGATTAGCTTCACTCATGTTATACATCTCTAGATTGTCGTACCCGTGTGGTCAAGTTTTAGTTTCCTGATGAGCCTATTTTTCAGTGGTTCGGGAGTTCTGTAACTCTGAAGAGCCATTTTATATCCTACCTCAAGGCTAGGAAGTTGATTTCCAAGGGTTGTATCTATCACCTAGTTTGAGTTAAAGACCTCAAGTCTGAGACTCTAACTATTCAGTCAATTACCATTATTAATGAGTTTCCTGATGTTTTCCTGGAAGATCTCCCAGGGGTCCCACCTAATAGAAAAATAGAATTAAGGATTGATCTCCTTCCCGGCACTTAGCCTATTTCTATTCCTCCATACTATATGGCTCCTACAGAACTTAAAGAGTTGAAGGAGCAACTCAAAGACCTCTTAGACAAAGGCTTTAACAGACCCAGTATTTCCCCGTGGGGTGAACCTATTCTATTCATGCGTAAGAAAGATGGTACATTACGTATGTGCATTGATTACCGTCAACTCAACAAGATAACTATCAAGAACGCGTACCCTCTTCCTCGAATTGATGACTTATTTGATCAGTTACAAGGTGCGATCTACTTCTCAAAAATGGACCTTAGGTCCTTTTATTATCAGCTTAAAGTGAGAGAGTATGATATTCCAAAGACAGCCTTTCGAACCTATTATGGCACTTTGAGTTTCTTATCATGTCCTTTGGGTTAACCAATGCTCCATTATCCTTCATGGACATTATGAATTGAGTGTTCAAGCAATATCTTGATATATTTGTCATTGTATTCATTGACGATATTCTAGTGTATTCCTAAAGAGAGGATGATCATGCCGACCATCTTAGAATTATCTTGCAAACTCTTAAAGATCATCAATTATTTGTTAAATTTAGCGAGTGTGAATTTTGGCTAAGGTCAGTTGCTTTTTTGGGTCACATTATTTCCGCTGAAGGCATTACAGTCGATCCTTAAAAAACAGAAGCTGTAAAGAATTAGCCTAGACCTACCTCCCTATCTGACATTAGGAGTTTCTTGGGTCTTGCTGGTTACTACCATCATTTTGTTGAGGGTATGTGCGCTTGATTTTAAAAGTAGTTGGGATGAGCACTTGCCATTAATCGAATTTGCATATAATAATAGTTTCCATGCTAGTATTCAGATGGCCTCGTTTGAAGCTTTGTATAGGAGAAGATGTAGATCGCCTATAGGTTAGTTTGAAGTAGGAGAAGCAGTTGTGATTGGGCCTAATGATGTGTTCGAGGCTATGGAAAAATTTAAGTTGATCCAAGAAAGATTGAATATCGCTCAAAGTCATCGAAGTGGTATGTGGATGTGAAAAGAAAAGATCTTGAGTTTAATGTTGATGATTTGGTGTACTTAAAGGTTTCACCCATGAAAGGGGTGAAGAGATTTGGGAAGAAAGGAAAGCTTAGACCCCGTTATGTTGGTCCTTATAGGATTCTGAGCCGTATTGGGAAAGTAGCATATGAGGTGGAGTTACCCGGGGAGTTGTCTAGCGTTCATCCGGTATTTTATGTTTCTATGCTTAAGAACTGTATTGGTGATTCAGTTCATGTTATATGCTTGGTCATGCATCCCTAGTATCTACAGATTTCATCTACTCTATGTATTTATAGACTTTCATGCATACACAGTATTACCAATTTCACATATTTTCACTATTTAAAGATGTCATGCTATCTATTCAGTACTCTATGTTTTATATGTACAATCAGATAGTTATCATTTGTTTTCATGAAACCATACATATCAGCCTACCTCATTTAGAATATTAGTACATTCAATGTACTGATCGCATACATTTCTTTTGCACAATGGTGTATTATATCATAGGTTCTGATGCTTAGTTCCCAGACTGCACTTAAACTTCTCATACACTTAGCAGTAGTAGTGGTGAGTCCTTATATTTCAAGGCCATATTATTTTATTTCATACTTTCAGTTTAGCAGTTAGTTGGAGGTAGTTGGGGCCTATCCTATCAAATTATAGTTATTCAATTTAGAGGCTTTTAGAAACTATAGTTAGTTATTCAGTATTCAAACTTCCATTGACATATGAGTTAGTTATTCAGTTTATCTCAGATTTCAGTATTTATTCAGACTCAGATATTTATTTTCTTAGATTCATAATTCAGTATTTGCTAAAGTTATTAAAACATTATGGTGTATCAATTATTCTTCCATATTTATGGTTATGTTATTCAGTGCTCACAGAAGGTACCAACTCATGGGTTAGCTTGTGGTCCCTCAAGATAGTAAGCATCGTGTGATGCCTAGGGTGTACTCTCAGGGTATTACAAACTTGGTATCAGAGCCTATGGTTTTAAATTAACCTAGAAAGTCTGGAAGCTACATCAAGTAGAGGTTTGTGCATGGGTTTGTAGCGCACTACACTTATGGGCAAAAGGGTACAAGGCATTTAGGAAAAGTTTCCCTTTTTTTTAGTATTTATGTCATACGAGTGAGCACGAGCTAAAGATAAAATCTTGGACTAATCTATTTTTTCTTTCCATTTACATAACATGCCTCTACAAAAGAATAGCATAAGAGGAGCAGGAAACTAGCCAACACCTTCGCCCGTCCAGGAAGATCCTCTGCTAAGCACGTCTCTCACGCAGAATTCAGAACTACGTTCACCACTCTAGTGAATTTTATAGCTGCTCAGAATTAACGGCCAACTGTTGTTCAAGCTAACCTAGTGGATAATAGTTGTACAACCTGGATTTGGGACTTCACCCAAATGAATCTTTCTTCCTTCACAGGATCCAAGTCTGAAGAGGATCCACAGGAATTCTTAGGTGTGGCATCTAGTGAGAGTGCTGAGTTTGCTGCATGTCAGTTACCGTATGTAGCCCATACTTGGTTTAAGTAGTGGAAGGTTGATAGGGGTGTTGATACAGGGCTTATAGAATGGGAAGAGTTTGCCACATCTTTATTAGATAGATTCTTCCTATTGGAGTTGAGGGAGGCTAAGGTATTAGAATTTATTAACTTAGGGAAGGGAAGCATGAGCGTGAAGGAGTATTCCCTTAAGTTTACTTAGTTAGTTAGATATGTTCCTCATGTGGTAGTTGAAAGCAGGTCTAAGATGAGTAAGTTTATGTCTGGTATGTCTGATAATATGGTGAACGAGTGTAGGACCTCAATGCTCATTAGGGAGATAGACTTGTCTAAGATAATAGTCCATACTCGATAGATAGAGGAGTAGAAGACTAAGGAGAGAGAGAGAGTGTAAAAGGGCTAGGATGGGTAGTGTTAATTTCAGTTACCCAAGGTTAGAAGGTGGTAACCATCCCCAATTCTATTAGAGGTCCTCAGCCCCAACTCCCTCTTCAGCTAGTGCCCTAGTACCCAAATTCATAAAAAATAGTCGAGATAGGGAAGCAGGATCTATGTCCCAAGGTAGTGTTAACAGTGTCGGCATAAATTCTCTATGTCAGAAATATAGAAGACATCATTAGGGAGAGTGCAAAGCTGGCAGTGATGTGTGTTTTGGATGTGGAAAACCAAGCCATCAGATTTGGGAGTGTCAGGTGGTTACTCAGAAAGGTAGGGATTTGCGCTAGCATGGCCGGTCCCATCAGTCATTAGTTTTAGTTGGCCGCCCAAGCTTATAGCATATTAGAGTTAATTACTAGAGAGGGTCCTTGGTAGTGTTACCAAGATAAACTTGTTGTAAGTTACTACTAGCAAAAGAAGCCTAGAGTTAGGCTGAAATCTAGACTATAATTAGGAGGTTTATTAGTGGATTTTTGTAGTTATTGTTAGGGTATGCTGTGCTTTTTCCCTTTCTGTGTTTCCACATAAAAACTCTTGTGTTTTTAATTTTCCTTCACTATCTTTTACTTCCTGGTTATTTCTTTGTATTTTTCTAGAGATTGATCTTTAGGGACCTGATCCCTCACTATGGTGCAACCCACAAAGGTTCTAATAATTGGTTTCAGAGCTTCACACATAGAGTGATTTAGTTAGCATGGTTGTGATAATGCTCAAACTACACCTCTCAACGAATGAAAGCGATCGTTGTCAATATAAAACCCAACTAGGTTGGGGTCTAATCCTATAGGGAATATGGTGTGAACGTAAGTCATTTGCGATTTAATTAACTGATAGTTGGATGTTTTCAGAAAAAAGGGTAATTTAGTTAACAAGTAATTGTTGGTCACTTTAGTTTAAATGTTTGTAAGTAAGAGTTTATGAAAAACTAGAATTATGTTCTCTAGGGGTTTTAGTACTTGACAGATGCTACTAGTGGTTCAAGATTATCACGGTAGGTAGGGCAACAAGTTATCTTTAGTGAATTTACGCTTAAATGTCTTTCGACCTACTTAATAATTTAATTTCCTAATCGTCTCAAACTTAGGAAATTTATATTCACTGCCCAGATTTTACCTCAGGTTAACCGACCTTGTTACAGCGCTGATTATTAAATGGAAGTTTAGTGTTTCCAAGTCCTTGTTGATAATTCACTTCCCACTATATTTGATTTCTTTCTCAAGCAAATCAAAGAAGGTGTTATCTATCGTTTGCAACCAACAGACAATAATTAAAACATTAGAATTATCAAGGAGTCCTACCACTTTTTGAATCTTGAACAATCAACACCTTATCAAGACCTACCCCTAGATCCCATAATTCTAGTTAAAGGAATTTAGCTGCTAAGGACGTAATTATCGAAGCGACTAGATGAATTCATGCCTTGAAAGATGAACTTACCAAAAGATGAATAGAATATAGAGATTCAAAAATTAAATCACTAAAACAAAATCCCAAAATAATGATGATAGTTTCTTTAAAGTAATTGCTTTCTCAAGCCAAAAGAAGTTGGAGAAAAATATCAAAGTATCGTGTCTCAAAACTCAAGGTTCGGAACTCCTAAGAAAACCCTACACAAGGATTTAATTAGTTCACCCTAATTATGGAAATAAAATAATAAAATTCAGATAATCCTAGGATTAGGTGACGCCATTTGTGATAGCCTATCAAGAGGTTGACAACTTATCACAAATGTCATCAGCTTCCTTTATTCTTTTGGTACTCACTGCCTAATGCTGACGACAAACGGTGATGCCCTATCAGCTCCTTGACGACCTATCACAAATGTCATCAAGGCTTTTCTTCAGTTCTTATGTTTTGCCTTGGGCTGACCGGAATCTTGATGACTTATCAGTCCCTTGACGTCCTATCACAAAATGTCGTCACAACTTTCAACTTAGGCCAATTCGCTGTCTAATACTGATGATGAAAGCTGGTTCTCTATATGTTGCTTAAGTTTCTTAAGACTTCGCAATTATTCTTAGTTAAAAGCCTCAAATGTGTTAGCAGTAGCTCACACATCAACACCCTTAAGTTAAAACAATTGTTTGTCCTAAAAAAACTTAGCACAACTAAGAAAATACAAAGCGTATTTAGCAGTCAATCATCCATATCATCTCTAAACACTTTCACAGTCTCCAAAGTCAGTCAATTTAAGTACAATGAAGAACACCAATGCAACACACATGAATCATGATATGGCATCAATTCTGTTATAGCAACCATGCATAGACCAGTATTACACTACCTGAACAAGTTAGTTACTAGCAATGTAACCAGTGTGCCCTCACAGCAAAGAAATCCCCTTCATCTCATATCAGGAATTATATATGTAACCATGGGGACAATCAAAACACTCACTCTCAGAACGAAGTTCCAATCAGTGTATGCTAAGTACCATAGGCTTGCCCTTATTTTCATTACCCAGATCTTCAAATAGGTTAGCTAGGATCACTATAGGACTTCTTTTAAGCTTGTAATGTAGGCTAGGGGTTGGTATTATACTCGATGGTATTTAAAGTGCCTAAGTCTCCTTGACACTACACTAGCTTTTTAGGGTTTTACTCATTAGTCTTTTCCGCTCTTCTCTTTTCTTGATCTCAATTATTTAGGATGGGTGCAGTCTTATCTCAATTACTTATTCTTTTTCACAATTTTTATTTTTCTTGCTCTTTTCTTCTGCACCCAGCTTTTTATTATTTTATTTTATGTTACCTTTCTTCATACTCATTCTATATCATGCACCCATATGATAGCCACCCTCAACTTAGGCCATTTGCCTATGTTAAGGTGCATAGTGTCCAAGGAGGACCAGGGCCAAAATAGGTTCATTATGATCTAAGTGAGAAGGTGACAGGTGTCATACAAATAAATAAGCTAATTAGGCTAAAAAAAGGGATCAAGGGTATGATACCCATAGGGAAGGTCATTTAGGATAAAGTGAGATAATATTGAAACGGCCTATGATCCATTCCTAACCCCTATCCTTCAACCTAGGAAAGACTAACCGAGGAAGTTCTGGCTTCAGCATACAGAGGGAACTGAGTAACATCTAACACACACACGTGGTGCACAGGTATATCGCACTCGACTACTCATTCAGTTCGTGCAGCTATTTAGCAATGATTATTATGTTACTAGAACTAACACCATACAAAGATGCACGGTGGTCACACTTAAATGCAAATCACTCAGTTTAAAGTAGTCAACCACTTGAAGAGGTGTACAAAAATCACAAAAACAGTTCAACTGCCTCATGTACAAGTATTTCTCCTAGTTGACTATAAAATTTTACAACAATAAATTTACACTACAACCTCAACTAAAAATCAAAGAAAATCTAAACTAAGGGTTAGAGTATACCTGGAATAGATCAATCTCGGGGGTCATGGGTTAGCTCCCATGCAGCGCCTGATTTAACGTCGTGATGCGACTCAGATATCTCGATTACTTCAAACTTCATCGAGACAGATAGTAGTGACACTATTCATTGATTCTTTTGGACCAATATAAAGTTTGACTCGTTACCCATTTACCTTGAAGGTACTGCCGTATTTATTTTCAAGTTCCACCACTCCAGATGAGTAGACTTGACTAACTCTAAAAGGGCCTGAGCATGTAGATTTAAGCTTACCTGGGAACAGTTTGAGTCTGGAATTGAACAGGAGCACCAAGTCGCCCTTTTGGAGATCTCATTTCTCTATCCTCGAATCATGGTATTTTTTCATCTTTTTTTTATATAGGTCTGCTTGTTCATGTGCCCTAAGACGGAATTCATCAATCTTATTCAGCTATCCCAGTGTCAGCTCTGCTACCTTCTTCCAACTCAAATTCAGCATTTTGAGTGCCCATAAGGCTTTGTGCTCCACACTATTGGTAAGTGGCAAGATTTTCCATAGACCAGATAAAACGGTGACATGCCAATGGGTGTCTTGAAAGCAGTCTGAAATGCCCACAAGGCATCATCAAGCTTTCGAGACTAGTAATTTCGATTAGCATTTACCGCTTTGGCTAAGATGGTTTTAATCTCTCGATTTGACATCTATACTTGCTCGCTAGTTTGTGGGTGATATGGAGTGAACACTCTATGCTGTTTTACCCAATATTTGGCTAACGCCGCTCAAAACACTATGTTGTAAAAATAAGATCCTATATCACATATAATAGTACGTGATACTCCAAAGAGAGAGAAAATGTTCTTCTTGAGAAAAGCAAAAACCCTCTTTCCTTCATTATCATACAAGGCAACAACTTCAACCTACTTCTAGACATAGTTAACAGCAACTAAAATATAATTCATCCCATACGAGCTTACAAAAGGTCCCATGAAATTAATGCTCCAGACATCAAACAATTCCACTTCAAGCATCTTAGTCAAAGGAATCTCATGTCTTTTGGAGATTGACCCCTGCATCTGACATTGGTCGCATTTTAGCACAAACTCATGGGCATCTTTGAATAATGTAGGTCAATAGTAGCTGCTCCGTAACACCTTCCTAGCCGTTCGGTCACCTGCATGGTGGCCTCCAAATGTGGAAGCATGACATGCCTCCAATATGCATAATACATCCACCTCTGGAACACATCTCCATATAATGTTGTCAGCACATCACCAAAAAAGTTATGGCTCATCCCAGAAGTAATGTGTCACATCATGCTGGAATTTCTTCCTTTGATGAAAAGAGAGATTTTCTGCAATGGCATCACTCACAACATAATTTGCAAAATCGGCGTACCAAGGCAATTTATCCACCACAACAGCTAATATATCCTTATCAAGAAATTCATCATTTATCTCTATTTCATCACTACTTGCTTGCTGACCTTCCATTCTATACAGATGATCTGCAACTTGGTTTTTACAATCTTTCCTATTCTTGACTTCAAAGTCAAATTCTTGTACTAGCAACACCCATCTAATCAGCCTTGGTTTTGCATCCTTCTTAGCCATCAAATACCTCAAGGATGCATGGTCAGTGTGGACCACCACCTTTGTCCTAAGCAGATAATCCCTGGATTTCTCAAAACCATACACCACAGATAAAAGCTCCCGCTCAGTAACGGTCTATTTCTTTTACTTTCCATTCATTGCTTTGCTGGCATAATATATTGGATGAAATAGTTTGTCCTTCTTTTATCCCAATACAGCTTCAAGGGCAACACCACTTGCATCCCGCATGATCTCAAATGATTTTCACCAGTCTGGTGAAACAATAAAAGGGCCCTCAACCAGCTTCTTTTTAAGGCATTCAAATGCCTTTAAGCAATCATCATCAAAGGAAAGTTTTACTTTTTCTCGAAAAGATCGCAAAGTGGATTTTCAACCTTCGAGAAATCTTTTATAAACCTCCAATAAATACCAGCATGTCCAACAAAACCACGCACTCCCTTCACTAAAATGGGAGGTGGTAGTTTCTCAATAACTTCCACCTTGGATCGATCAACTTCTATCCCTTTTTTTGAAATTTTGTGGCCGAGAACGATGCCCTCCTTTATCATAAAATGGTATTTTTCCTAGTTAAGCACCAAATTGAATTCAACACATTGTTGCAAGGCTATGCTTAGGTTCGCCAAGCACACCTCAAATGAATCTCCTACCATAGAGAAATTATCCATGAATACCTCTATGGTTTCCTCCACCAAATCTAAGAAGATAGACATTATGTACCATTGAAAAGTAGCGGGTGCATTGCATAGTCCAAATGACATTCTCTTAAATGCAAAGGTTCCATATGGAAATGTAAATATCGTCTTCTCCTGATCTTTCGGATCAATATAGATTTGGTTGTATCTGGAATATCCATCCAATAAGCAATACCATCCCTTTCCAGCCAATCAATCAAGCATTTGGTCCATAAAGGGCATCAAAAAGTGGTCTTTTAGAGTCCATGAATTTAGCTTACGGTAGTCTATGCAAACTCTCCACCCAGTCATATGCCTGAGTGGAATCAACTTATTCCTTTCATTTGTAACCACAGTCATGCCCCCCTTTTTGGGCACACATTGAAGTAGGCTCACCTATTTGCTATCAAAAATTAGGTAAACCACTCCTGTATAGAACCACTTAATAATCTCCTTCTTAACCACCTCTTACATTAGTAGATTAATAAGGCGTTGATGCTCTATGTTTTGAATACAATTATCTTCAAGTTGTATTTTATGCGTGCAGATGCCAAGGAAAATGCCAATAATATCTATGATAGTCCATCCTATAGCTCTCTTAGGCCTCTAAAGTACTGAAATAAGTGCGTTTACCTGTTGGTCACCCAGATCAGTAGCAATAATAGTAGGTAGCATGTTTCCATTACCAAAACACATGTATCATAAGTACCCAAGAAGTTCTTTCAATTCCAACATCGGTGTCTTCTCAATGGATGGCTTGGTTGGTAGTGTTGGTCGATTAGCCAGGTCAAGGTCTATCTTTTTAGGAGCATAAGGATATGAACCCATGCCTGACAGGACACGAACAGTTTCTTCATACTCCTCAATGCCTTCATGATCAAAGTGCATCCCAAGTCGTACTCTTGCAACTTGTCTTCCACTTTAGGGACCTGCTCAACCCTTGGGTGGTATTTCACTTTTCTTCCTGAATTGTCCTTTTAACTCTTCTTCTATCAGTTTTATATAGCATTGTCTTAAAATTTAGGGTTATTATATTTGATAAGTGTTCCCTGAGCTGGAGACTCTTCATCATCTTGTTATTCAGTGGGCGGGGATCCGGATGCTGTTCCTTTAGACTCAGACTCCTCGGACCCTTCCTGTTCCTCTTTTTCAGATTCAGCATATTCATATACCTCCTTTTCAGAAGTTATTATTGTTTTAGTGTTCTCACTATCCTCTACATCAACTTGTGGGGGTGGTGGAGGTTTTGTAAGGATTTTTTTTTCTCTCGCTTCATGAGCAGAGGTTCTTCCTCTTCATAATCAGACTCCTCATCGATGAGTTTCCAGCGTACACTTTTCTGTTATTCCTTCTTGGTAAGCTGAGGAATCTTTTCTTTGGGTGCCATTATAAGGTTTCTGATGGGAGCCCTTAATATGCTTACACGCACAAGAAGAAGTAGGAAAAAATACTTGATTTTGAATTTCAAACCCACACACAAGGGAGCTTGTTCTTCGTGATTAACTTGGGGAAATTAGTTGGAGTGAGTAAGTAAATAAACTAAGTAAAGAAAGAAATAAACTAAAGAAGGAAAGAAAATAACATAGGAGGGAACATGAGGAGGTTCGATTGTGGGCTCGGTCAGATTTTTTAAACTGGACCCAAAATGGTTTAGCAATGCATTCAAGGTATTCTTGACGACATCTTGTGACGACTTATCACAAGTGTGATAGCTTATTACTTATTTCATCATCCTTGATAGAAACTGCCTTGAGTTTGTCCTATCTGACAATATTTTTGATAGCTTAGGGCAGTTGTGATGGCTTATCAGAGATGTTGTCATGACCTTTCACCTAACCTCCTTATTTTTCACCTTCTCTATACTAAATCCTAATTATAAAAGTAAAAACATTTTCTTAAACATAAAACTTTGGGTTTCCTCTCAGTAACGCCTGATTTACTGTCTTGCATGGCTTAGTTATCTTGACTACTCAGATTTCGCCAAGACAACCTGTTGATACCCCTTTACCATCATCATAGAAGACGTCAACAATTGAGAAAACACTTATCTCTTTTTGCTAAATCATGGATGAGTGTATTTTGAAATGTGCTTCTTTGTTATTGAACCTGAACTTTAGCTCATTAAACTCCATGTCTACTAGAACTTTCCCAGTTTCAAGTAATGGCGTACCCAATATGATAGCCACTTCAAAATCCACCCAGTAATCTAAGATCACAAAATTAACAGGCAGAAAAAAATCACCTACCTTTTTAAAAACATCGTGTAGTATGCTCACAGGCCGCTTCACAAACCTATATGCCATTACCAACCACATATTTGTTGTGGTATGATCCCCCAAGCCCAGTTTCTTGTACACAGCCAGTGGAATTAGATTTTTACTGGCTCCCAGATCGCTTAGTGCTTTTGTGAATTTCAAGGAACTAATAGTACACGGGATGGTATACGCTCCCAAATCTGCCTTTTTCTGGACTAAATACCATGTAGAGATAACACCACAGTGTAGAAGATTGTTTTCATGAACTTCGCGTATCCTGGTATTTGCTTAAGTGCTTCAACCAGAGGCACATTTATTGTCAGTTGCTTGAGCATTTCCATGAATTTGCTGAATTTTGCACTATCAAATTTTTTCTTCAATCATTGAGGAAAGAGAGGTGGTGTTCTTGGAATAGTTTTCAATACCAATTCCTTTTCCTGCTCTTTTTCCTTATTCGAAGCATCAATAGAACTATCCCGCTTCTCAGACTCCACTGGACTACTTTCTTTGGATTCCTCAACAACTACTTCACCATCTATGGATTTTCTCACAGATGGGCCAACTAACATCTTGCCACTCCTAGTGGTAAACGCCATACATGCGCCATCATTCTGTGGATTCTAAATAGTATACTAGGTAAAGTACCACTTTTTCACTAGTTCAGTGTTGAGGAAAGTTGGCTCATCTGCTGCTCCAACTGCTTGATAGAAGAGGAGTGTGAACTAACCAACTGACTCAGGGTAGAGAATTCACTGTTCATAGTAGTTACCCCCGAGTTGGTAGCCTCAACTCCCTTCAACAATTTTTCCATCATGTCCTCCATGAAAATCTTGTGAGAGCTAATTGGTACAACATCTTGAATTCCAGGAGGGACATATAAACCACTCCTATCATATTTGGTTCTCTAGTTTCCTTGCTCCTTATCTTTATAATCAGGCTTGTCATAAAAGTGCCAACCTTTATTCCCTTGGCTACTACCTCAGAAACCCCCCCTGATTACTCACATAGTTTGCCTCCTCATCTGCATTAGTAGCCACAGTGCTCTGAGATCTAAAAGCTTTGACCTTTTCAGTCTTTCCTGATAGCAAGTACTTGGCCAGCAAGTCCATCTGTGTCTTTAGGTAGGCCATGTCTTGGTATCGCTCCTCATCTCTTCTGCACTGCTCCTCAATCATACCAACAGAAACAGTCAAGATAGATACCACAGAATCTTTGTATGCCAAGCCCAACTCTATTTAGTCATCCTATTAAGCATATCTAAGGCATCTTGAAAAGACAGATCAACAAACGAACCACCAATAGCATTATCTACAATCGGTTTTGTTACAGTGTTGAGAGCCCTATACAAAGTATCCATAAGTGTAGGTTCATCATATTGTGGTTTGTAAAAATGTCGGCTTCTTCTTGAACCTCTACCATGTCTTATGCAAAGGTTTGGTAGGGAGCTATCTAAAGTTGCTGATCTCGTCTTGTAATTGTACCCTCCTGGAGGGTGGAAAAAACTTTTCTAGGAATGCTTCTTTCAACTCCCTCCAGTGGGTGATGGAATCAGGCATAAGCTCATTTAACCACATTGTTGCCTCTCCAAACTGAGACAATGGAAAAAATCTCATACGGATCGCATTCTAGCTCACTTCTGGATAATAAAAAGATTTGTAGATGGTGATAAAGTTCACCAAGTTTATGTTTGGATCATCACCAGGCATGTCACCGAACAATCCCTTCAGATTCAGGAGTTGAATCATGATACTTATTATGCTGAATTTTGCACCAGGTGACAACGGTGGAGGAATGATAGCATTCGTTGAACCTGCTCCATCCATTCCTTCATCATCATCATCTACCTCATATTGGATAGGCTATTGACCATATCTTTCTCTAATTGGATGGTTTCTCGTGAAATTTCACTGTACAGGCGCAATAATTTGCTCTGCTCACCTTGGGTTTTGAGGATTCAGAAATTACTCATCACCCAAGTCTTCATCATCAGGGTTCGGATGACGTACTTGTTGACCCTCATTCTATACGTTTAGCTGAGCCCTGGCCAAGGCTGCCAGTATGTCAGCCTCTTACTGTTCTGCCATTCTTCCGATCAGCTATGATTTATGATTAATTGGTAATAATGGTTCTCCAGAACTTCTTATTTTTGGTATAAAAAACAAAGATCTTACAAATAAACAAAAACAACAAACAAACATAAATCTAAGAAACTTAACTAATAGTCAATTATCGCACACAAACTTTTAATTTACAACCGTATTCCCTGACAACGACGCCATTTTTGATAATGCTCAAATTATACCCTTGAATGGGTATAAGTGATGATTGTAAATATAAAACCCAACTAGGTTGGGGTTGAATCCCACAGAAAATAAGGTAGGAACCCAAGTTGTTTGTAATTTAATTCACTGATAGTTTGATGTTTCCTAAAATGGGGGGTTTCAGTTTCATAGATAATTGTTTGTCATTTTAATTTCGATGTTTGTTATCAATAGTTTTTGAAATAACCATAATTATGTTCACTAGGGCTTATGATACCTGACAGATATTAAAGGTGATTCAAGATTCTCATGGGGGGTAGGATAACAATCTATCTTTATTAATGTTATTCTCAAATGTCTCTCGACCTACTTAAGCGTTTAATTTCCTAATCCTCTTGGATTTAGGGAATTTCTATTCATTGCCCAGATTTTACCTCAAGTTAACTAACCTTTTTATACCACTGCTTACGAAATGAAGTATTTTTGAGTCCCTGTTGATAATTCACTTCCTACTATATTTTATTTCTTTCTCAAGCAAATCAAAGCAGGTGTGTCTACTGTCTGCAACCAACAGACATTAATTAAAGCTTCAGAATTATCAAGAAATCCTACCACCTATTGAATGTTGAATACTTAGCACCTTATCAAGATCTAACCCTAGATCCCATAATTCAGGTTAATGGAGTTTAGCCACTCATGATGCAATAATCAAGTACACAAGTTGAATTCATAGTTGGGCAGATTAACTTACAACGATGATGAAAATCAAGAAGTGAACTTGAACTATATCTTAATACAAAACTCCCCAAAATATTGATGACAATCTTCTCTCAACAATAATATTCTAGAGCATATTGGAACTCGAGATAGAGAAAAATCATGCACAATGTATATTTCAAGATATGTCAATGATAATTAGAAAACCCTAAAAGCTGATATTTATGCTTGAGTCTAATTAAGGAAATAAAATAACAACTTAGATAAATTTCTCGGATAGGTGACGCCTTATCAAGGGTCTGACGCCTTATCAAGATGGCGTCAGATTTCCTTTAATGTTGATAAGATCTGCATAAGACTGATGATATGGATGATGGCATGTCAGGAGTCTGACGAAGTATCATGGATATCGTCAGCTCCTCTTCCATTTTTATAATTTCTTCCTAAGGCTGACGATGATCCTGACGCCTTATCACAACTCTGATGCCTTGTCACAAAATGTCGTCACAATTTCTTTTCAACTCCCATTCTCTGGTTAAGTCTGATGGTGGCCTTTATATCTTATCACCAGGCTGATGACTTATCATGAATGTGGCCAGCCATACTTGTCCTTTATTTGCTTCTGAATTCAACCTTTTTGCTTCCATTATTATTGGTTCCCCTGCACCTTATCTTTTACTGCAAAATTAAAGTAAACCTAATTAGATATGACAAAAGTTGCTTAAGACTTCACAATTATTCATGGCTAAAAGCATAAAATGTGTTAGCATTTTCTCACACATCATACCAAATATGGCTAAAGGTAAGGGAATTACACCATAGAATTCTCAAAAAATGGGGAAAGTCTGAATGGCTAAGTACAAAGAAATCTTGGCAATCTGGATAAGGAATCAACACTTGGGAAAATAAATGCATAAAGGGCAAAGCTGGATTAGTGTCTCAAGTATCTGAGTTGGTAGTGGTTCAGGAGAAAATAAAAATGGTAATGGAGAAGTTAAGGATCAAGTTGACCACCAAAGATACCGAAGTAGTGCAGCTAAAATTGCAAAATCAGAAGTTGTCTTTTGAGGGGCCAAGTGCCACTGATGAACTTGCAGATGAAAATGCAAAACTCCAGGTAAGTGTGACTGAACTGAATACTAAAGTAAAGGACCTTACCAAACAGTTGTTAGGAACTCGCATTGCTGAAAATTCAAGAATACAGATACTACTTAAGTCCTTTTCACACAATCCTCCTTCTGCCTAAGCCTTGTTATTCTCATTCCTTCATCAACCTTATGTCAGTTCCTTATCCTGATTTTTAAAATGGATTTTAAATACAATTATTTTTATGGTGATTATTTTAGCTTACTGTACTAGTACTGACTATTAAGCACGGATGAATCTTTGCATTGTTTGTTATATTTTTTCTCTTTAAATTGCAAAGGTATTCTTCATGTTAATATTACAAAGATTTCATCACATCTTTATTGTTTATGCAAAGGAGAAAATGGTAATAGTTTACCAAACTTGGAGGAGTATCTCTCGACCTTTAAAGCTTGTTTGATTGGCAAACAGATTTGTCTTCTATTTAAAAGCTCCACATAGAGAGCTATAGAGAAGTAGTAGCTTATTCATACCGATCCTTGTCGTCCATAAAGAACTCCATCGCTCAATAGAAACAGGTATTATATTATCTTCATTGATGATCTATCAAGAATGTGTGGGATTTATATTATGAATTTTAAGTCTGAAGTTGCTAAAATTTTCATGAAGTTCTAAGCTTTGATAGAAAATTAGAGCAGCTGCAAGATTAAGGTCATTGGATCAGATAATGGAACTGAATATACATCAGATAGATTTAATTATTTTTGTGAGGTTGCTGGAATAGAGCACTAGCTCACTATCCCTTATACTCCACAATAAAATAGAGTGAGTGAGAGAAAGAACAGAACTATCATGGAGGTGATCAGGATCCTACTGCATGAGAAGAATCTTCCAAACAAATTATGGGCAGAAGTAGTAAACACAATTGTTTTCTTGCTGAATAGACTGTCGATAAGGGCAATGTAAAAAAAGACAATTTTTGAGGCTTGGTATGGTGTGAAACCTACTATAAGAAATCTTAACAATGTTTGGATGTATGTTTCTTTCTTATGTTTCAAAGTTTAAAAGAGTGAAGCTTGATGAGAAGACTGAGTCGAGGGTTTCCATTGGCTATAGTTTGATTTCTAGATCTTATATGATCTTTCAATCTCAATCAGAAAAGATTGTGGTAAGAAGAGACGTTCAATTCCTTAAATATGAGCAATGGAACAGGAATGAGGAATCTCGAGTTCCAAATGATGATTCAAAGCTTTATTATGAGGAATCGGTGGATAATACACCTACTAGGGAAACAAGGTCACTGTATGATATTTATCGAAGATGCAATGTTGTTGTTTTTGAACCTATATACATGGAAGAAAAAAATTGATAAGGAATGGACAAATGTAATAAAAGAGGTGTTCGTCATGATAGAAAAGAACAAAACTTTGAAGCTAGTGAAATGACCGCAAGATAGAAAAGTGATTGGGGTTGAATGGATTTTTCATACAAATTTCAATCCATATTGCTCAACAAATAAGCACAAATCTAGATTGATTGTGAAAGGCTATGAAAAATTTTAGGGAGAATATTTTACTGATACTTTTACCCCAGTAACTAGATTTGATTCAATTCGAATGCTTCTGTCTATAACAGCACAAAAAAGTTGGAAGATTTTTCAAATAGACGTGAAGTCTATTTTCTTAAATAGTGTACTACATGAAGAAATTTATATTGAGTAGCCAAAAAGGTTCGGTGTACAAGGACATGAAGATATGGTTTATCTATTACAAAGATTTATACGGGATAAAGCCAGCTCCTATAGCTTGGTACAGCCGAATGGATAACCATTTGATAGAATTAGGCTTTGAAAAAATCTTAAGTGAATAGACTCTTTAGGTCAAGAAAGTTGGCTCTAACATTAACATTATTTCTCTGTATGTTGATGATTAACTTTTGACAAAAAATAATGTAGCATTGATATAATAATTGAAGGAGGAGATAATAAAAGTCATTGAGATGACTGATCTTGGTGAGATGACTTTCTTTCTTGGAATGGAGATCAAGAAAACTCAAAATGAAGTATTTATTTATCAAAAGAAGTACATGAAAGAGATTCTAAGAAGATTTAGAATGGAAGAATTCAAGAGTGTGAGTACTCCGATGAATCATATAGAAAAACTGAAAAAAGATGATGGAGCTGAGCTAGTTGATGAAGGAGCATATCAAAGCTTAATTGTGTGCTTGATGTATCTCACGACAACAAGTCCAGGGATTTTGTTTCCTGTGAGCATTTTATCTAGGTTTTTAAATTATACAAGTAAATTGGTCATGATATGCCAAACGAGTGGTTAGGTATCTTAAAGGAACTCTAGCCTATGGCATCAAATTTATCAAAAGTCAAAACTTCAAATTGTGTGGATATTCTGATAGTGGTTGGGGCAACTGAAATGGTGATATAAAAGGACTTCCAGTTAGTACTTGACTTTTGGATCAGGGTGTTTCTCATGGTGCTAAAAATAATAGGAAACAATAGCACAATAAACAACTGAAGCAAAATTCATAGCGGCAGAAACTACTGTTAATCAAGCAGTATGGCTCAAGAAAGTTTTGATTAATCTGTAGCTAGAACATGAAGAAAGTACAATAATATTTTTTGATAATCAAGATACCATATCCATATCCAAAGATCCTGTGATACACAAAAGGACCAAGAACTTCAATATAAAGTCATTTCATGTTAGCAGATTTGTTAGGAATGGGTCAAAAGTCCTTAGCAGATTTTTAAGAATAACAATTTTTTTAGTCATTATCCTAGTATAGTTGTTCCTATTTTCTAGGCATGTATGCAGTCATTTAGCAGTCCATTTTTTATTTCAGTTGTACTACTACATTTATTCTGATAGCATGATGTACAATAAAATAGTTCTTCAATAATATTCATCTGAGTGTTGCAGTTTATAATAGTTTTTCACTACCTGAAGGAAAACGAGCTATAGTTTGTGAGAGGGTTTTTGTGATCATATTCAAAATATTGGTGAAATTGAAAGATTCAAAGCTAGGCTAGTAGCAAAAGGTTTCAACCATCAAGAAGGGATTATTAGGAGATATTTTCTCATGTACTCAAGATGCTAAAAATCAGGTCTATATTAGCAGTTGCTTCTATATGACATTGGCATGTCCATAAAATGGATGTGTACAGTGATTTTCTTTGTGGTAAACTACATAATGAGAAATATATAGAGTTTCCATAATGCTGTATGAGCCAGGGGAGACAATACTAGTATCTAGGCTTCTTAACTCCTTGTATGAAATAAAACATGCTCTAAGTCAATGTAGTGTAAAGTTACGGCAAGCAATTCTTCAGTTTGGTTTTAAACAGAGTAAATATGATCATTCATTATTCTTGAAGAAAAATGGAAGTGATCTAACAGTTAAACTTGTATATGTTGATGATTACCTGATTATTTGTACCAACCTGTAACAGATTCAAGAAACTAAGGCAGGAATAAGTCAAGCTTTCAAAATGAATGATTTAAAGGCTCTAAGATATTCTCTTGGATTGAGTCTACAAGATCAAACTCAGGTATACTAATGCATCAAAGAAACTATCTTTAGAGTTGATAGCTAAAACAAGTTTAAGGGCTGCAAAACTGATATCTACACAATTAGAAACAAAAAAATTAGATTGTCTACCAAATAAGTGGATGATTATGTCAAAAATTCAAGTAGAAGTGTTATTGGTTTTGAAGTAGATGTAGCAGCATATAAACAATTTATTGGAAAGATTCTTAACCTAACTATAACTAGGCCAAACATAGCATACAATGTACAAACTCTTAGCCAATTTCTACAACAACCTAAGAAGTCTCATCTAGAAGTTGCAATTAGGATAGTAAGGTATGTCGAACAACAATCTAGACAAGAAATCCTACTATCAAGCAGTAGAAAAGAACAAGTATTAGCCTATTGTGATGCGGATTGGCAGCCTGCCCAAACTCTAGAAAGTCTTTAATAGCATTTATGACAAAACTAAGTGGCTGTTTGATCTCTTGGAAGTCTAAGAACAAAAACACAGTGTCTACATGCTCTATTGAAGCTTAATACAAGAGCTTAGCCTTTGCAGTTGTTGATTTCTATGGATTCTTAGAATACTCGAAGAGATGGAAGTGCAAGTGAGTCTACTAGTTCAAGTAAATAGTGATAGCAAGGCAACTATGCAAATAGCCACAAATCTAGTATTTCATGAAAGGAAAAAGCATATAGAGATTAACTGCCATTTTTTATGAGAGAAATTTAGAATGGTATGATTAGAACTGAGTATGTTTTTACCAAGTCTCAACAAGCTGATCTACTAATAGAAGCTTTATGTAGAGCTCGACATAAATATCTGGTTGTGTCGGGTACACAATCTTTATGTTGGAAAAACCACTTCAAAACAAGTTACAGATTATATCAAGAACACTTATGAAGTTTTCCAACACCTTCAATACAAGTTCAGTATGAACTATTAAAAAAGTGTGTTATTTTATTAAGAAATAAGATGAAACAAAATAAAGCCAAGTCCTCCGAATTCATGAAGTATCCTTAAGGAATTAATTCCCCTCAAGTATCCGAGGTTGTAGAATTTTTCCTCCCAGCATAAAATGGCTTCACAATCAGAGTATAGTGGTACCACAAACCTTCTAATTTTCTTTGAAATCGCTCAACTATATAATTATACAGAGTTTTTAGAAGCCAGAGAAATGATTTTGCTATGCATAAATTTCATGTACAACCTGCGAAAAATGTAGGTTTAAATAGCCATGAAGTACCCCTTTCGAAAAAGAGGCAATGGTTCATTGGAAAGGTGTAATATTTTTGAATAGTCATGTCTGTTAATTCAAATCAGTATGTTTTTTTCAAATGTTCACAACCATCCTAATAGTCATCCATTTTCTCTAAACAGTGTGTTTTTTACTCGAAGATTTGACCTTTTAGTGTTTCTGCATGCATGTTAATAGGGAAAAATATTTTTTTTCCATGGATTAAATTAATTTGGTCCAAAAAATTAATATCATTAACCGATCATTTGACAAATCAAAATCAAAATCCAAAGCCGAGCCGAGCGAGCAACGACGACGACGGTGCGAGGCACCTCTTGGTTCTTTCCTTACAATCCATGTGGAATTGTGTTTCTTAATAAGAACACATGAAATTTTCATTATCTCACCAATGTGGAAGAATTAGTAGTCTTTCCTTATTGTAAGCATACTTTTCTTTTAGGTGTGATTTAACTTTCCCTCTACTAATTCCCTCCATTTTCCATTTACAAATTCAACTTGAACCCAACAATCCCCCACTTCAATAGGGAATGGCTATTCTTTTCAAAACTTTATGGACAAGTATGTGATCAGCAAGCAAAGACTGATTGCATCTTTATAAGAGGGTTTTCCTTTAAACTTTCCATAGTGAACATGCATCGAATGTACTCCATCAATCAGTAGATCTGATATCTTTAAACCATCTAACTCTAATGTACACCTAGAAAACATGTGTTTAACACCCCAAAATCTAATCCCGAGACGTTGCATGGTACTCAAGACTATGAGTATCCTTAAGCTAACCCTTTCTGCCTTTCACTATATCTAAATCTCATAATAAAGGAAATATAGACATAAAAGTCATACTAAATGCAGAAAACTATCTGAGATTGCTGAGAATAATCTGAATGTAATGTCTAAAAATTAATACTGTAAGTCTGAATCGCATCTAGCAGTCATACAAGCCTCTACTACTAATAACTAGAGAGTCACTGGGATAAACCCCCAACTAACTCGAACTGTCTAAAAATAGTAATGAAGCATGTAAATAAAAAAGCTAAAAAATATGAATGAATATGTCCCCAAACTATGAGGACTCACCAACTATCGGATGTAGATGGAGATGCTCGAACTACTCACGCTGTTGATACTGAGCACCTGAACCTACATTATGAGATAATGTAGCACATAGATGTATATGTGGATTAGTATTTTAAGGATGTACTAAGTATATGGGGGTGAAATGCATAAGTAACACATCATCTCATCATCATAATTTGCAAAACAAAGCATGCTAAATGTAAATGACTCATATAAGCTGGAATGTCTGAAATACTGAAATCTGAAATCATGAATAACAATCATACTTTGTAAATCTAGTGAGTCATAACATTTAGTTCTGAAAGCTGTACTAATGTTTTGTCTGTAAATCATACTGTCTAAGTGTAAAAAGAGATCACTTCTAAATCTGAAATCTGAAAGCTAAAATCTGTAACTATTATTTTTCTGTAAAGTATAATCTGAGTAAAATTGAGAGCCTTTACACTTAGTTTTGTTAAAATCTTTTCTTTTATTCTGTTCTTTTATCCATATTTTGTAGGGAGGTTCTTCTAACCAACATAAACCATATGAGCTAACATGGATACAATGTCGGGAGAGGTGTCATACTCTTGCCAAGGAGTATAACCTGAGCTAAGGATCACATCTGTAACTATCACCCATATTGGTATGGGAATAATATCATAATTTGTACCTACGTTGTCTACGTTATTGTGTAGAAGATAGGGCACACTAATCCCACACTTCCTGATCGTTGCTAAATACTACTTCATTTAATTTATATGATCATTCTGTTGGTAATCCACTTTAATATCTGGAATAATGGTTCATTACGAAACCAATTATGCTTTTATCTAAGCCATTCTATAAATAAAGCTGATCTAAATTTTGTAATTTGTAATAAATCTATAAAGTGGATTCCAAAACATATTTGAGGATCAAAATATCAAAAGTTTATTTAAAATTCATAAATAATTTGATCGTCAGATGTTTAAAGCATCATCTTTCTTAAAATATCAGCATATAAACTTGAGCTTAGTAACTCATTCATCAAAATCATGTCAAACAGCGTAGTAATCTTGCTTTATAATGGAAACAATGATAATTCATCTCAAAATCTGGAAATTACTGCAATAGGCACGAAAATATGGAAATAAACATTCAATTTATCTTCAAAATCTCTCAAAAACTCATAATCTTGGAAATAGCAATAATGAGCATGAACCCTAATTCAAATCGCATGGATATTTATTCAAAATCATATGAATTTGTAATTAAAACATGGTTTTGGACACAAGGATGGAAGAAGATCCTTGTTCTTTAACCCCACAAACCTTGGTAGATTATTAGATGAAGAATCTTGAATAATTGATTCTTACTTATGTTCTTGAAAATGAGTTCATGATTATCTTGTTTTAGGAATCCTCAGTTTGGAGATTTTTGAAGAAACAATGGTGGAATTTATTTCTTGGAGAAGAAGCCTTTGATTTCTACGATTTTTATTTGAGAAAAAAAGGATGAAATTATACATAAAGTGCTTAGGATATGCTTAATTCTTTGTTTTGGATGGATTAAGGCTTGGGAATTGACCAAAGTTTCCCTTTTAATATTTGAATGGAACTGGAATAAGGAAAAAAATTCTGAACCTGCATGCCATCGCGACACACCTCTATTGCAGTGGCTCACTAAAAATTGGATAATTGGGAGCTGGAAGTTTTTCGCGACGCGAAGCTATCGTTGTGCACTATAGAAATACCATTTTTACCATTAGCGCGATGAGGTACAATTTCGTTGGCCTACTGGAAATGGACAACTGGGAAATTGGGCTCCTCCGCAATATGATATTATCACAAAGGTCCTCTGGAATTGACAAATGGGAATTTATCCCTTACTGTGATGCGGTTCTAGACCAGATGGCACACTGCTTTACTAAAATCACCATAACTTCTGAACCGAGCATCGAATTTAGGTGAATTTATGTCGATGGAAATCTTATTCAACTATCCACACAATGGAAGGTCTAAATCTGGAAAATACCATATGAAATAAATTTTATTCATTTTTTAAGCTCACCCTTAACATTCTAGGAACAAATTTAAGCTAGAAAAAGTACGGGGTGTTACAACATGGCACATAACCAACCTTTTATTGTTTATGGTTCCCCAATTTTTATTCGTTTTATCCATGAACATGTCCCAGATTCTTGAGATCTTAGAGAGTAGCCACTTACCAACATTCTTCTTGAAGCGGCTTTCATTTCACCCTCACATAGGTGATTTCTAAATGTTCAATCCTATAGATTAAACTATTTGGTGAAATCTTCCAAATTTAGTTAATGATTAAAAGACTCCATACTATAAGTCTTATCCTTTTTTACTAAACATTGTTTATATCATGATACTGGGTTGGGCATATTTAAACCTATCAGACACAACTTTGTTTGATCTCCTTGAACCTAGCTCTTGGGATCTCTAGTTCGCTAGGTAGAGTTACCACCATGCTAACTTGTCCTAGGCCATAAAACCATTCCCTTGGATGGTCTCTCAACTAACTCACTATATAGGCCTTTTGTAAGTGAATCCAAAAGATTATCCTTTGACTTTACTTAGTCAAAAGTGATAATTCCACTAGAGAGAAGTTCTTTAACGATATTATGTCTTTGTCTTATGTGACAGGATTTACCATTGTATATCATGCTCCCTATCCTACCTATTGGTGCTTGACAAACACAGTGTATACATACTTATGCCAATGATTTGGGCCACTAAGAAATATCTTCCAAGTAATTCTGGAGCCATTTAGCTTCTTCACTAGCTTTATCTAATGCGATAAACTCAGATTCCATTGTGGAGTGAGTAATACATGTCTGTTTGGAAGATTTCCAAGAGACTGCTCCTCCACCTATAGTAAATAAATATACAATCATAGATTTTACTTCATTCTATTCGGTGATCCAATTTGGATCAATATATCCTTTAAGTACCATAGGATATTTATTATAATGCAAAGTATAGTCTTGAGTGTATTTAAGATACCCCAAAACTCTTTTCATTGCCATCCAATGAGTTTTATTAGGATTAATCTCATGTACCAACTCAACTTACTAATAGCACATGCTATGCATCGTCGTGTACAATTCATTATATACATTAAACATACCAACACTCTTGTGTAGTCTAGCTGTGAGTCACTTTTACCTTTATTATTTTCAAGTGCAAAGCTCATGTCCAATGGAGTCTTGGAAATACAAATTTCCAAATACTTAAATTTGTCAAGTACCTTTTTAATGTAATAAGATTGTGACAATGCCAACCCTTATGGAATTTTATGGATTCTTATTCCTAAGATTACATCCGCAAGTCCAATGTCTTTAATATCAAACTTGCTCTCAAGCATTCATTTCGTAGCATTAATGTCAGAAATATCTCTACTAATGATCAACATATTATCAACATATTATCAACATAAAAACAAATAATGACCTTGTGATTTGGAGTGTATTTAATGTAAACATATTTATCACATTTATTTATCTTAAAACCGTTTGCCAACATGGTTTGGTCAAACTTTGCATTCCATTGTTTTGGTGCTTGTTTTAGTCCAAGTAACTTAACAAGTTTACACACCTTATTTTCTTTACCTGGAACCACAAAGCCCTCAGACTGTTCTATGTAAATTTCTTCCTTCAATTCTCCATTTAGGAATGTTGTTTTCACATGCATTAGATGGACTTCAAGACCATATACTGCCGCCAAGGTAATTCACATCCGAATTTGTTGAAATCTACCTCATGAGCTATTAACTAATACTGGATTGGCATGATTATATGGCGTTTGATGTGGTTTTCTATTTCTAGATGATAGATTTTTTTGTATTAGTTTTTCAGTTATGATTTTCCTAGTCTTTGGGCATTTATCTATTGGTGGACTTAGCTCCTATTTATTAGGTAGTTCAGTTTTTTTGAGTTACTGCATTAGTCACTGCAGTTTATTAGGATTTTTTGTATTCAAACAGCTTCTTTCTAGCATAATAATACATCTCTCTTTTCCTCTTTATTTGTTGTATGTTTTTCCTCTGTAAATATCTACAAATTAGTATAATTTGGAGGCCTGCGATTTGTGGGAGGCTGTCGAGGAAGTCTTTGAAGTGCTTCCTTTGCCAGAAAATCCAACCATGGCTTAGATTAAAGATCACATGGAGAGGAAGACAACAAAGTCTCTTCGCTGCAGTTTCTACAACCATTTTCAATAGAGTAATGATATGTAAATCAGCCAAAGAAATTTAGGATTTCCTCAAGAAAGAGTATGAGGGAGATGAAAGAATCATAGGAATGAAAGTGCTAAACTTTTTCAAAGAATTCGAGATGCAGAGAATGAAGGAATCCAAAACCATTAAGGATTATTCTGACAAGTTACTTCTGATTAAAAATAAGGTAAGGATCCTTGGAATTAAACTTAATGACAATAGAATAGTTCAAAACATACTTTTAACCTTACCTGAAAGATATAAGGCAACTATTACTTCATTGGAGAATACTAAAGATCTGTCAAAGCTTAGCTTGGTAGAGTTATTGAGTGCTCCGCAGGCACAAAAATAATGAAGGATGATAAGGCAAGAGGGATCCATCGAGGTAGCCCTACAAGCAAAGCTACAGTTTGGTTCATGTGCTATTAAGGTTAATAAAGGCAAAGGAAAGAAAGGAAATTATTAAAACTATGAAGCTACATTTGCAAAAAATGCTACCGCCACTGGTAACAACATAGAAGGAAAATATCCTTTTTGTCAACATTGTGGAAGGAGAAATTATCCACACTTTATGTGTTGGAGAAAGCCTAATGTGAAATACCGAAAGTGTCAAAATCTTGGTCATGCCAAGATTATCTACAATGAGAAAGGTTTACAACAACAAAATGAAGCATAATTTTCAGACTAAGAATGAGAAGAGCAATTGTTTGAGGCTACCTATTACGCAAGCAAAAGTTCAAGTGAAAGATGGCTTATTGATAGTGGTTTTTCAAACCACATGACTAGTGATGAAAATCTTTTTAGAGAGGTTGACAGATTAATTAAATTAAGAGTCAGGATTGGAAATAAAGAATACCTCCCTGTGACAAAAAACTAGACCGTAGCAATTGAGAGTTATGAAGCTACAAAACTTATTTTTGAAGTTTTATTTGTTCCTGAACTAGAACAAAATTTTTCAAGTGTTGGACAACTACTGGAAAATGGATTCAAATTATTAATTGAAGACAAGGTGTGTCTAATCAGTGATCCTAGTGGTCAAGAAATGTTCAAAATTAAAATGCATTAAAAAAGTTTTTCCTTAAATCCATTAGATGAGGACCACATAACTTTTCCCAGTTAGTCCATAGTTGCAGAAACATGGCACAAAAGGTTGGGACATTTTTATCACAAAGCTCTATTGTTTATGCAAAAGAGCAAAATGGAAAATCGTTTACCAAACTTAGACGAGCATATCTCAAGATGCAAGGCTTTTTTTCTTGGCAACCAAACTAGACTTCCAGTAGAAATTTCCACACGGAGAGCTACAGAGAAGTTGCAGCTCATTTATACCAATCTCTGTGGATCGCAAAGAACTTCATCGCTTAATGGCAGCAGGTATTATATTATATACATTCATAATCTAACAAGAATGTGTTGGATTTATTTTACGAAGTTTAAGTACAAAGTTGCTGGAATTTTCATAAAGTTCAAAGCTTGGATAGAGAATCAGAGTAGGTGCAAAGTTCTAGTTATTAGATCATCTAATGAAATTGAATATACATCCTATAGGTTCAATTCTTTTTTTGAAAAAACTGGAATACAACAGCAACTAACTATCCTTTACTCTCCACAACAAAATAGAGTTAGTGATAGAACTAATAGAACAATTATAGAGATGTCAAGATGCTTGTTGTAGGACAAAGATCTGCCAAAAAATGTTTTTGGCAGAAGCAGCAAACACAGCTGTTTTCTTGCTAAATAGACTGCCTACACAAGAAATGGAAGGGAAAACTTTATTCGAGACAAGTTATGGTTTCAAACTTGATTTTAAAAACATCAAGATATTTGGATGTCTATATTTCTCTTATGTTCCACAGGTTAAGAGAGACGAGTTAGATAAGAAGGCATATTTGGGAATCTTCATTTGCTGTATCTTATTGTCTAAATTTTACAAGATCTTTCAAATTCAATCGAGCAATATTATGACAAGTAGAGACGTTCACTTCCTTGAGGATGAGCAATGGGACTGGAACTTTGAGGAGTCTCGAGTTCCAAATGACAATTCAAAGTTTGATTATGATAATTGGTGGATGATCAACCTATTATTTGAATAAGGTCACTCTCTGATATTTATCAGAGCTGTAATGTTACTATTTTTAAACCTACATGATACAAAGAAGCAAAAATTGATCAAAAATGGACAGATGCAATGAAGAAGGAGTTTTCCATGATAGAAAAGAACCAAACTTTGAAGCTAGTAGAAAGATCGCAAGATAGAAAAGTGATTAGAGTTAAATTGATTTTTCAAACAAAGCTCAATCTAGACGGCTCTGTAAACAAGCACAAATATAGATTGGTGGTGAAGGGATACGCATAAGTTTGGTGATTATATTTTTCTTAAACTTTTGCCCCAATTGCTATATTGGATATAATTCGAATTCTTTTGGCAATAATGGCACCAAAAAGTTGGAAGATTTTTCAAATAGACATGAAGTCTGCTTTCTTGAATGGTCTATTTCAAGAGAAAATATATGTTGAGCAGCCAAAAGGGTTTGGTGTACTAGGACATGAAAATATGGTTTATCTATTAAATAAAGCTTTGTACGGGTTAAAGAAAGATCCTAGAGCTTGGTATAGCCAAATGGATAACCATTTTCAAGACTTAGGCTTCAAAAGAAGCTTAAGGGAATCGACTCTTTATGTCAAGAAAGTTGTCTCTAACATTATCATTATTTCTCTGTGTGTTGATTATTTACTTGTGATGGGAAATAATATAGCATTGATTGAAGACTTCAAGGAGGAGATGAAAGTTTTTGGGATGACCAATCTTGGAGAGATGACCTATGAATGTAGATTAAGCAAACTCAGAATGAAGTCTTTGTTTGTCAAAAGAAATACTTGAAGGAGATTCTAAAAATATTTAGAATGAAAGAATACAAGAGTATGAGCACGCCTATGAATCAAAGAAAGTAGACAAAGAAGTATATGGCGTTGAATGTGTACAAGAAGGAAGCTACATGATAATGATAGGATGTTTAATGTATCTTACAGCAACAAAGACAGATATATTGTATGTTGTAAGTGTACTATCATACTTTTTGAATTCTCCAAGTGAATTGCATATGAAAGCTACAAAAAGAGTGCTCAGATATGTCAAAGTAACCATACATTATGGAGTTAAATTTAGCAAGTGTCAGAATTTCAAACTTCAGGGATTTTTTGACATTTATTGGAGTGGTTCTGCTGATGATATGAAAAGTAGTTTAGGGTATTGTTTTATTTTTGGCGCTAGATGTTTTTCTTTGTGTTCAAAAAAATAAGAGATTGTTGCTCAATCAACTGCAAAGTTAGAATTCGTTGTTGCGACCGTTGCGGTCAATCAAGATTTATGGATAAGGAAAATATTTTGTGATCTTGTTTTGTAGATGAACAAAAGAACTAAGATATTTGTGGAAAACCAGGTTGCCATTGCTATTTCTCACAATCTAGTCGTTCATATAAAGACCAAGTACTTCAATGTGAAGCTATATTTTCTTAGAGAAGTACAAAAGGATGGTCTAGTGAATTTGGTATACAGCAGAATGAAAGAGCAGCTGGCTAACACTTGCCATAAGGTTCAAACATATAGAAATATACAATACCTTAAACCACACACTAATACATCTATCAGAAAAGCCTCTACACTGCCTGAACTGAGGAGTTGAAGGGATAATTCCCCCAACTAACTCCGTCTACTAAAATCACAACATCCTCGGATGATGAGGACTGACTGCTGCACCCACTGCTGCTAGACAAGTGACTTATAATATGCTCCAAGTTTCAATCCTCTGAACCTATGGTGCCCCAAAATAAAAGAACACCATAGCGCGAATGCGTCAGCACTAAGATGTACTGAGTATGCAAGCAAGGAAGGCTAAATGCAAGGGCTTATGCATGAACATTTAATCAACAGAATAATCATGAGAATAACGAATGAGTACACATATATGAATGCACAGTTCACAACCACTATAACAATTATAACGACTCCAGACACCACATCTCGGATACCACTTTACTGTCCTTGGAACTCACTATGTACTGGGGTACTACATTACTGAACTATAGGATACCAATACTGATCAATCGAATATACTCACACCCCTAACTCCTGAAGATTTATACTGACACAGAAACCGTGGGAAGTAGTTACATAACTCACCATGACTCCTCATAAGCAACTAAATATGTGGGGGTGCACGCAATAATTTGAATAATATCTTTGACTTCGTAAAACATGCGTATAGAAAATGAAGACTTACATGGCTTGAATTTCATTATCCATACTTCTCATAATATTATAGAGAGGAAAACATAAGTAAAATCCCATAAATCATTATAAAATCATCAATATTCATCATAAATTCTCATGGCTCATCATAGATAACCAAACTCATCAACTCAAGACTCCGAGCGACTCGATAGTTTCAAGAAACATACTCTTATGGACAGGGGCATTTCCTATAACCAAGAAATCCACGTGAGCCACGTGGAATACCAACGTTTTCCCTTCTAGGGAGAGCACTCCCATTGGTGGGAATGTTGTACTCTTGCCAGGGAGTACAACCTTAAAGCTTTCATCATCACAATTCAGCTCTCTGGCTAACAATATCATCATCAACAACCCTATGGTGGCACATAGGTTTGGGGAAATACCAAATTTCCCTCTCGGTGCTAAGTAATACTCCCCGACTAGCTCAGAACGCGTTAGAAAATCTACCACAACATCACAAGGGTCTATCATAAAGACCAAATCAAATCTCTTTCTCATTTATCAAATCATATCAATTTGTGGATTCCTAACTCAACACATTTTAGCTCAAAATATTTTAATTTTTCTCAATATCAACATGGTATCAATAACAGAGTATTTCGTCTCTGCAAGCTTAAAGTCAATATAAATCATCCCGACTCTACGGATGCAAATAAATATTCTCAAATGATCTTTCTTTTATTCCAATATTCAAATCATGACAATAGCTTTTGAAAAGCATTTAAGATCTTCAAATCATAGTAAGATTTTGTATGTTGTAATGTAACTCAAATCATGGCTCTTATATCAAGAATCCTCAAAAAAATAATTTTATAGTAGTGGTATGCAATTTATAGCATAAAATCTCAATTCAAGAAAACAAGATAATAAGGTTATTATGTATACCAATATTGGACGATTCAAACCTCCATAAATCATATCTTGAAAATAATTGAATTATCAACTCATGGTAGAAATATGAAATTCACCATATCAAATCATAACTTGGGAATAATAAAGTAATCATGTACATCAAAGCTTAAACAATTTATATTTTTCATAACCTCATAATTCTCCGTTAAAACATCTTGGGTATTTACCCACTTTACAAAATCATGAAATTCCAATGATAAAATCAATTCTTTGGGCACAAGAATGAAAAGATATTCTTGTTCAAAACCCCACATACTAAGTTCTCATGGAATTCATGTTATGTTCTCAAATCATCGGAAATTCATCGATCGTAGCACGACTAAGATTATCGCAGAATTAACTCAGAATCCACAAATTGATTATGATTTGATAAATAAGAAAGAGATTTGATTTGACCTTTATGATAGACCCTTGTGCTATTTGTGGTGCATTTCCTAACACTTTCTAAGCTTGTGTCTGGGAGTAGTATCTAGCACCGAGTGAGAAATGTGGTATTTCCCCCAAAACTACATGCCACCGTAGGGTTGGTATTGATATTTGTGGGATAGAGGCAGAGTATAAGATTGTGATCACTAAATTGAGGTTGTATTCCCAGGCAAGATTACAATGTTCCCACCAATGTGGGGTTCTCTCCTTAGAAGGACAAAATGTTGGACTCCATGTAGATCACATGGCTTATGTCAGTTATAAAGACCTCTCATGTCCATAAGAGTTTAGTTTCTTGAATTACTCAGTCACTCCGAGTCTTGAGTTGAAGAGTTGAGTTATTTATGATGATTTATGAGGTTTTTATCATAGGATTTATTTACTATGAAATCCGGAAAAGTATGTTTCAATCTAACCCAATCCAAGTGAGCCATCATTGTACATATGCATATTTTTATAAAATTGATGATGATATTTGCATTGTTGCATGCACCCTCACATACTCAGTACATTCCAGAGTGTTGACCTACATATTTTCCTATGGGCTACATTTTCTCGTAATGTAGGTTTAGGTACTTAGCCGCAGCCATGTTAGCAATACTCGTGTGCCTCAACTACATTCCCTCAATCGTGAGTCCTCATTATTTGAGGACAGTGTGTATATTTTGTATGATATCATTCTGTTGTTATGGCTTTCAGTACTATTTGAGTCAGTTAGGGGGTAGTCCCAATAGCTCCTTGAATTTGATGTATAGAGGCTTTTTCAGACTAGAGGGTGGGTATGTATAGACATTCAATATATTTTTATTGTATAGTCTAGTATTCTTTAATATTTTTTTTCAACCCAATGTGGTATATCTCTTTGTTATGCATGACTATTGTCGAATTTAATTCCTTGAGGTAGTGTTTGGATCTGAGGGTTATCTTGGGGCTATGTGTATCCCTAGGCACCATGTGGCTTCTCGTAATGAATTTTTGGGGTGTTAAAAGCTTGGTATTAGAGTATAAGTTTAAAAAGTCCTAGTGAGTCTCACAAGCCGTGTTACATAGAGTTTTGATTATTGGTGTGTAGCACGCCCCATGTATGATCAAGAGGCTACAGAACATTTTAGGAAAAGTCATTTCTTTCTTTCTAAAGTTTATCGTGACTACAACTGTCTCTTTATCTGTGATTAACTCGTGCTCTCTAATAAAATAAAATACCTCCTCGTCGAGCTTGTATAAACAACGAGCAACCTCAACCCATTGAACCCTTGAAAGAGCATGTGTCTCATGTGGAATTTCGGGTAGCATTTTAGGTGCTAGCCCAGGAAGCTACCGCCAATGCTTAAGCTAACACTCAGGCTATTGTTTCTCCCCCGTAAGAGAATAATTCTATTGCAGCTCAAGTTCGTGACTTTATATGAATGAATCAACCTGAGTTCTATAGGTCGAAGGTAGGTGAAGACCTACATATGTACTTGGATGAAGTGAGAAACATCACCCAAATTATGTATGTTACTGAGGAGGAGAGTGTTGAATTGGCTGCCTATCGAATAAAAGATGTTGCATATGATTGGGTTGAGATGTGGAGGATGAGTAGAGGGGAGGATGCCGCTCCCATGACTTGGCATTTACTCCAGGATGCATTCTTGGATAGATTCTTTCCTCTTGAGATGAGGGAAGGAAAGATAGAGGAATTCATGAATTTGAGATAAGGCTCCATGAGTATTAAGGAGTATTGTCTTAGATTCAATCAGTTATCCAAATATGCTCCTAGTATGATGGCTGACTTCAGGACCATCATAAGTAAGTTCGTCACCGTTGTGTTGAGTTATGTTAAGAAAGAGTGTAGATCTACTATGCTTAATAGGGAGATAGACCTTTCTCAGTTTATGATACATGCCCAACAGATTGAAGCTGATAAGGTAAAAGAGAGGGAGAGATTAAGAGGGAATAAAAGAGTTAGATCAAAGCAGTAGGGATTCAGTAAGTCTAGATTCCATAGAGGGAACTTCCCTCAATTCTATAGATGTCTGTTTATGTGCACGCCTTCCTCAGTTAGTGCTTTTACACCTAGAAGCAAGAAGAAGTAGGGGAATAGTCCTATCCCATCCAGGTCTCAAGAAAGTGTAGGTAACCGACCTCGTCCTCCTTCATGTGCCAAGTATGGTAGAGATTATTTTAGCGAGTGTTTTGTTGATCAGAGGGGTTGCTTTGGTTGTGGAAACTTGGGCCACCGACTTAGAGATTGTCCGTATGCTATACAGAGGAGTTGAGATACTCCCTAGAGTCAGGCTGCCAGTGTCTCCACTCCTGTAGTCAACTAGTTCCTCCTCAGGGCTCCTATTCTAGTACTGCTGGCATTTCACACGAAATTGCTTCTATGCTATACTACCTCTTTAGAAGCAGGAGGACTCTCCAAATTTTTTCACTAGTATGCTAGTTTCTTTCATTTTGATGTGTATGTATTGATGGAACCTGGTTCAAGTTTCTCTTATATGACACCTATGGTTGCTGTAAGTTTTGAGATGGGCCCTAAACGGATTCCTGAGCCTATTCTAGTTTCTACCTCAGTAGGAGAATCTGTTATTGCTAAGCGAGTGTATAAGAAGTGTCCTATCACTGTCCTTCATTTGGTTATATATACTGATTTGATTGAGATAGATATGGTTGATTTGGATGTCATTCTACGTATGGATTAGCTTTACTCGTGTTATGCGTCTCTAGATTGTCATACCCATGTGGTCAAGTTTCAATTTCTTGATGAGCTTGTTTTTGAGAGGTCTTGGGTTCTGTAACTCCGAAGAGTCATTTCATATCCAACCTCAAGGCTAGGAAGTTGATTTCTAAGGGTTTCATCTATCTCCTAGTTTGAGTTAAAGAGCTTAAGTTTGAGACTCTAACTATTTAATCAATTACCATTGTTAATGAGTTTCCTGGTATTTTCCCGGAAGATCTCCCAGGGGTCCCACCTCATAGAGAAATAGAATTAAGGATTGATCTCCTTCCCAACACTTATCCTATTTCTATTTCTCCATATCTTTTGGCTCCCACAGAACTTAAAGAGTTGAAGGAGCAACTCAAAGATCTCTTAGACAAAGGCTTTATCAGACTTAGTGTTTCCCTATGGGGTGCACCTATTCTATTCGTGCCTAAGAAAGATGGTACATTGCGTATGTGCTTACCGTCAACTCAACAAGGTAACTATCAAGAACACGTACCCTCTTTCTCGAATTAATGAATTATTTGATCAGTTACAAGGTGCGATCTACTTCTCAAAAATGGAACTTAGGTCCTTTTATCATCAGCTTAAAGTGAGAGAGTGTGATATTCCAAAGACAGCCTTCCGAACCTGTTATGGTCACTTTGAGTTTCTTGTCATTTCTTTTGGGTTAACCAATTCTCCAGCATCTTTCATGGACATTATTAATCGAGTGTTCAAGCAATATCTTGATATATTTGTCATTGTATTCATAGATGATATTCTTGTGTATTCCCAAAGAGAGGATGATCTTGCCGACCATATTAGAATTATCTTTCAAACTCTTATAGATCGTCAACTATTTGCCAAATATTGGCCTAGACCTACCACCCCATCTGACATTAGGAGTTTCTTGGGTCTTGCTGGTTACTACCATCATTTTGTCGAGGGTATGCGCACTTAATTTTAAAGTTAGTTGGGATTAGCACTTGCCATTGATCGAATTTGCGTATAATAATAGTTTCCATACTAGTATTCAAATGGCCCTCGTTCGAAGCTTTGTATAGGAAAAGATGTAGATCGTCTATAGGTTGGTTTGAAGTAGGAGAAGCAGTTGTGATTGGGTATGATGTTGTGTTCGAGGCTATGGAAAAAGTGAAGTTGATCAAAGAAAGATTGAAGACCGCTCAAAGTCATCAAAAGTCGTATGTGGATGTGAGAAGAAAAGATCTTGAGTTTAATGTTGATGATTTGGTGTACTTAAAGGTTTCACCCATGAATGGGGTGAAGAGATTTGGGAAGAAAGGAAAGCTTAGACACCGTTATGTTGGTCCTTATAGGATTTTGAGCAGTGTTGGGAAAGTAGCATATGAGGTGGAGTTACCCACAGAGTTGTCTAGCGTTCATCTGGTATTTCATATTTCTATGCTTTAGAAATGTATTGGTGATTCTGTTGTGGTTGATCCTTTCGAAAGCTTGGATATTTAGGATATCCTTTCATTTAAGGAGTTTTCAATTGAGATTTTGGAATTTCAAATCCATGGGCTAAGGGATAAAGAAGTTCCTTTGGTTAAAGTACTTTGGAGAAATCAATATATTGACAGTGATACTTGGGAAGCCAAAGCTGATATGCAAGCGAAGTACCCTCACCTCTTTTCTATGAGTTCAGAGCGAGTAGAAGGTACCATTCTTTCTTAATTCTGCCCCTTCTTATTAAAAATTCAGTTGTGTTTCTACTTCCATAACGAATTTGTGCATTTTGTATGGTATCAAAAGGTATAGAGTGAAGTAAATCCTTTGAGCAAGTCATTCCAGCTATACATCCTTATTTTCTCTTGTTCTTGGCCTATTTGGTAACATTCGAGGACGAATGTTTCCAAGGAGGAGATATTGTAATACCCCGAGACTCTAACCAATAGAGAAACCATGACTCAAGCTCATGAGAAGTAAATTATAGTGCTTTTTTTGTTTTCTGATCAAGGGTGATGTGTATTAAGGCCTCAAAGATGTCCTAGCGATTAGGTGAATCAAAACATTCCTTACTGATTGAATTCTTGGGAAGGATATTACCATATTCAACTTCAAATAATCATATCTCTCGTTATACAATGAATTAATGAGCTCATGACCTACCAAAAGATACATAATTTAATTAACATTCCAACAATACCAATTTCACTAAAATCCGGTATCGGAGCCAAGAGTTATGCCTATTTTACTCCAGCATGTCAGGTTGGAAAACCCAGTGACGACATTTGTGACAAGTCATCACAAATGTGATAACGTATCACCAATGTCATCATCCTTAGGCAGATTTCCACCCCCAGTGAAAACATTTGTAACAAGTCGTCACAAGTGTGACGACTCATCACTAATGTCATCAACCTTAAGCAGAAAATCACAAAATCCAACATTTTGTTACGACATTTTGTGATGACTTATCACAAGTTTGACGGCTTGTCACGAATGTCGTCAGCTATTTTTTCAGCAATTAAGAAACATTTTTGCAAGGGTATTTTGGTATTTTCCCATCTTGTGGAGGCCTACATAAATATGAGAATCCCCATCCAAACTCTAATTTCTTTATTCTCTCATTCAATTTTCTTAAGAATATATATTAGGATTTCAATCAAGAAAATTAATCTTCCAAAAATTACCCATAAATTTTCAAGATTTCTTCAAGAAACAAGTTCCTTATAGCATGGTCTTCAAGAATCATTTATTACAAGTGAGGATAGAGTCTCAAGCACTAGAATTCATCCAACTTCAAAGATCAAGGTATGTGGGGTCTTGAACAAGAGCAATCCTTTCGTTCTTGTGCCCAAAGCTTTGATGTCTTTTATAGATTTATATGATTTTGCAAGTGTGTTTATACCCAAATTACTTCATCATGATACTATGAGAATATAAATTGTTCAAGCTTCGTTATACATGATTATTTTAATATTCCCAAGTTATGAATTCATATTTAATATTGTGAATTTCATATTTCTACCATGAGTTTATATTTCAAGTTCTTTCAAGATATGTGTCAAGCTTTAAACTTCCTTATGATGAATTGGATTATTGAGTATATTAATTCATGAGATTGAGTTATTACAATGATCCTTGATATTTCCTCAAAGTTATTGATGTTGGCATGATTTAATGAATTGATACATTTTGATATTGAGAAAAATTGATTTCATTTGCTTCGAGTTAGGAATTCAAAAATGGATTATGATTTGATAAATGAGTAAGAGATTTTATTTGATCTTTATGATAGACCCTTGTGATGTTTGTGGTGGATTTCCTAATATGTTCTAAGCTTGTGTCTCGGATTAGTATTTAGCACCGAGCAGGAAATGTGATATTTCTCCCAAAACTACGTGCCACCATAGGATTGGTTTTGATATTTGTGGGCCAGAGGCCGAGTATGAGAGTGTGATCACTAAATTGAGGTTGTACTCCTCCCGCCAATGTGGGATTCTCTCCTTAGGAGGGCAAAACTTTGGACTCCAGGTAGCTCACATGGTTTATATCGGTTATAAGAACCTCCCATGTCCATAAGAGTTGAGTTTCTTGAATTACCGACTCACTCCGAGTCTTGAGTTGAAGAGTTGAGTTATTTATGATGATTTATGAGGTTTTTATCATACGATATTTACTATGAGATCATGAAAAGTATGTTTCAATCTAACTTAAGCCTAGTGAGCCATCATTGTACATATGCATATTTTTATGAAATTGATGATGATATTTTTAAGCATTCCATCGATACTGAACACGCCTAAATCAGATACTCGGTTGAGAAGTTATGACATGTTTATTTTTGACAGTGTTTGGACTTTTCATTCCATCTAGTGATCGAGATTCAAATGCATCGTGGTGAAAATAGAAATGGAAGCCTTAACGCGTCGCGATGAAGGTGATTTCGGTATTTGTCAATGTCACAACCCAAACTAGGGCCTGGCCATGACGAGCATTTTAAACCATGGAGGCCCGAAACACCCCTATCTATCTGGTAATCATGCACCTAATTCATATGATCAAAGTAATACGGAAAAACACAATAATTCGGAAACATGGTCATAAATATGAAAAGAAACAATAATGGGGAGATAAGGTTCCCTCAACATCAATTAACCTCTAAACAACTGTCTGCGAAAATCTCCAACAAATGACTGAGTCAAGTAACCGTATATAAACTGGGAAAAGGCCCCCAGTAGACCCCAAAACTAAATATAAGAATAAAAGGACTGCAGGACATAAGACCTTTCAAAACTTAGAAGGCTCACCACTTGTCTCTGCAATTCTGTCTGAATGATCTACTGATTCTCTTGACCCCTAGACTGGGCCTCTGAACCTGAGAGACTGCAGAGGGGAGGGGGTCAGCACAAAAGTACTGGCACGCAGAGCTATCAAAATAAAACATAATATTTTTACAATATATAGCTGAGAGCCATTGTAAAGAAATTTCGTATCAAATCATTTGAAAACACATAGGTGTAATGCAATAGTTTCTCAACAAGATTGAAATGCAACTGAGCTAGGTGGAAAACCCTACATAATTTACACCGTCTAACCTTGGATGCAACCGAGATTAGAGTATAAGTGAGGGAGATACACACAAGATCACATATCATGGTGTCTCGGCCCAATGGTAGTGCCCAAGGTCACTTAGCCCGGGCTCCTACCTATAGTCCTAATTTGGGAAAATCAATGCATTCAAATTTCATCTTATTCAATCGCATATCATGTGCTATAGGGTATGGTCATACCCGACTTACAAGTCCTCAATATCACTTCCAGATATGTATAACCATGTAAAAACCAAGGTGCTTCATCATTTACAAGTGGTAAACAATATTTATTTTAAATTCATGCTCTCTTTTGTTGATCACAATATAATATAGGGTATCAAGACATTATCATGGAAATTTGAAAGCAATTTATCATTCATATTTACTAAACATCCATGGAAAATATCAAATCACATATGCATGGTTTCAACCATTGAAGTATATAGGAAAACAATTCACATGACATAAAGAAAGATGACCTAGAAATCATATTGAAAGCAAGTTATTAGCATTTGATTGAAAACCCCCATTTAAAAGCATGCATGTTCATAAAAACTGCACCCTTGAGATTTTTGGATAACCCCACGTACCTCTATTTCCAAGGATAATAGATGTTTCTTGAAGCTTGCGGATTGGTGATTCCAAATATGTAATTATATTTGAAAACCTACGGTCAAATCTTGAACTATTTGGATTTTTATTTTTAAACCCTAAGGAGAATCGTTGAGCACTTTTGATGAATGAATATGTTTTTTGGGGTCCTTGGAACTAAATTTTGTATTTTAGGGCTAAGTACGGGTGGAAAAGGACCACTTTTTCCCCAACACGGAGTGTTTAAGTCATTAGAATTATTTACATAGGCGCCGCCCATCCCATTTCCTATGTTCACATAGGTGCTGCCTAGGCTATCGCCTATGTTTACATAGGCGTGGCCTAGGCTATTTCCTATGCTTTCTAGTGGCCATGGGTGATTGGTTAGGCGACGCTTATCGCTTTGAGAGGCCATAACCTCTTGATCGGGTGTTGGATTTTATCCAAATTTGTATCGTTGGAAATATAACTCGAATACCTATTATTTGACACATAGTAGGCTTCCTAATTCAACGTATACAGAGAGTTATGGTCAATGGAAGCTGACACACTTTACAACGTCCACTAAAACTTAGTCGATCGAAATAGTTTCAACTCTTCCTTGAGTTGAAGGACCTCTATGGTCTAAATTCAAGCTTGAGTGGATTCACATGCCACACAATAATTAACATGCCGTATTGGCATAGGATTTTATGGCTTCGAGATTAACAACACATCGAAATCATGGTCTATTTTGTAGCCCAAATTGCGGGGAGTTACAGTCAAATTCCAGTAGCTCATCGTGATTAGGCCACGTTGTGATGAGGCTCAATTTAGCAATTGTGACAATCCATTAACTCACCATGATTAGGCCGTGTCGCGGTGAGTATAGTGATGAATCTTTTACCACGTCGCGGGGAAGCTTTAATTGGTGTTCCAGCTATGGGATTTTTAAATCTCTAGGGTAATCTAGACTTTTTCCATAACTCATACCGGCCCTAAACATGAAATTTATTCCTAAATGACCTAAATATATCATTATTCACTCAATTATTCTCTAATATCACATTCTCTCTCAAAAGCAAGAAACCCTAGTTTCAAAATTCAAGAACACGGCTCAAGAATTCCTCCAAGAACCTTCAAGGATTAACACTCTAAGGTATGTTAGATGTTTATTCATGGGTATCTTCCACCCATGCATCCCAAGAATCTCTTTTGAAAGTATAAGATTGTTTATTTATGAATTTTCATGATTTACCTAAACTGAAGTTCATGTTTATGTATTGTTGGGTGTTGACTCATATTTTACATTACAAGTTCTAAGATTTGATCCTATTATGTGATCATTTGCATGATGTTTATGATAAATCCTTCAAGTTAGAAGTTCATTGATGTATCCATGATACCTATATATAATAAATTATTATGCAACCAAAGCATGTTCCCCATATGTTTGCTAAAATGCCTATGTGAATAAAGTAGTGCCATTATAGCATGTAAACATGAGATCCCCATTTATGTACAATTTAATGCATGCTAAGTGTTTGATTAAAGGCATTAGTGAATGAATCATGACATACTAATATGCATTCCTGCTCATGTTCAAGTTCGTGACTTTCAAGTTTGAAGAAATGCCTCATTGATTGTATTGTGAATGATAGACTATTGCCATGTTATTCAAAAATTTTCATGCTTTATATTATCTATGCTATCGAATCTTGGAGGGGTATTTAATACCCAAAAATTTAGCTGATTAGCTAGAGCCAGTGTCAATTTTAAGGTAATCTCAGTCATGCCATAATCAGTAGAATTCTGTCATTTACAGAACTTAGGAAAACTCAATAATCACAATCTGTTCAATCCAGTTTTAGTAATATGTTTAAAAATTCAGTGGAATTTATTCAGATAACAGAATTTGGTAGTATTCCATCAGTCAACAGAACCCAATAGACTCAATTAGATCAGCCAGGTGATAGATCGGTAATAGATTTATCCCAGTCTAGTACAGTTTAAGAATCAGTTTAGTGTCTATTCAGTTGGGAGTAGGATTCAACACCGAATGAGAGCAGGGATGACGACTTCTCCATTAGTTAGGCAGAGTCATTAGTAGTAGTTCCTGTACTCCAGGGACTGCGTAGTCAGCATAGGATGAGGAGTCACCCGTCAAATTAAGGCTTGGTTACCTCCCAGGGGTCACCCGTTAGATAAGCTTGACCACAATAGTGTCTTTACTCGTGGCACGGTACTGACACTCTTCCAGCTGGGGTTACAGTTTGGACCCCACTAGTTTAAATTTAGGGTATGTTAGTTCGATCATTACTTCCCACAATTTCAGTTTCAGTCTCAGTCTTTAGAATAGAACTCAGTTCATAATTTCATAAATCAGGACTGTCAGATACAGTCACTCATCTTAGTAAAGAACTCAGACAATTCTACAGATTTAGGACTATTAGATACAGTAAATCAGTATCAATATCAGTAGATTCATAGATCACCCACTATATAGGCCTGATCTCAAAGGTCACCCATTAGATAAGATCGACCCCACAACAGTCATTAGTAATCCAGTACTAGTAAACTTAATTATCAGTAATACAGATTATCAATGATCTGAGATTATCAGTATAATCAGTTATCAATTATCAGATTCAATTTTAGTACACTCAGTCATAGTATGTGCAGTATGGTCAGTAGTTATAGATCCTCTATGTATGCAAAACCAGCTCTTGCATATCATTTAGTTAGTTATTATTCATGCATATGAACCCTTGAATTTAGCCTTACCTCATCTAGTATACCAGTACATTCCTACGTACTAACGCATACTTTTCTCTTGCGCTATGGTGTCTTATACCATAGGTTCAAACACACGGGCTTTTGAGCACCCTTAGCAATTCATATTCAGCCAGCAGCAGCAGACTTAGCAGCGAGTCCTCATCATTCAAGGATGTTCCTTATTTTATTATTGCATTAGATTTAGTATTTCAGTATATGGAGTTAGTTGGGGCATTGTCCCATCAACTCCACAGTTCGGATAAATTAAAGGCTTTTCAAACTAGAGTATTTTCAGACAGTTGTTTTAGTTTTAGTATTGTTATACCTTACACAGTTGTATTTCAGTTTTGAGCCTTATGGAAAGTTTCTGCCAAATTTTTTGCATTATACAGTATTATTATTCAATTATTACAGCAGGTACTAGTCATGGGTTAGTTTGTGGTCCCTCAGGATTATGAGCACTGTGTAGCGTTCGGGGTTTAGAATTCGGGGCGTAACACTTGAAATGCCTCGTTCACAACCAAACCTATAGTAAAGTTCATATTAATATTAAGAACATTTTTAATATGTTCAAAGAAGGTATTCACCGAACTCATACCTCCTGTAAGGAGATCGTGGATGATAACTTACAGTTCTTGTACTAGAGATACAATAGACTTACTATCAATCATTTTATACAGAAGAAATGTTGCAACAAAGTACATCTCAGTTCCTACAGTCTCAATCTTATATTTTATTTCCAACGTACTCCACAACTCTTTTGACGTCTTCATTCCACTATAGACATTGTATAAGTCATCTTGGAGGCCACTTAGAATATAATTCTTGCATAGGAAATCATAATGTTTCCATGCCTTAATAATAACAAATCGCTCCTGGTCCGATGTTTATTTAGGAAATTTTGGAGCTTCTTCAGATGAGAATCATTGAAAACACAAGGTTGTAAGGTAGAAGAACATCTTCTGTTGGCACCTTTTAAAATCAACATCCATGAATTTTTCGAATTTCTTCGCTAGTGTCATTCCCTGTGGAGCACTCATATGATTAATTATAGAAACATTCGTTGTTGCCACACTTTTCCAGCATCATTCACATGACTGTCATTAGTCATTTTTCCTATCACAAAAAGACAGTCAACTTTAGTGTAAAAATATACTAATTACAAGTTCATAGCAACTTATCAACACTACCTATTTCTAGTTTAACGATGAAGTTTTTATGTCTTCCATTCGTTAACCGAATGACCTTTAACTTGTGATGAAGTTTTTATTTCTTAAAATCACTTGTTATGTTCAAACAGAGTATAAAGCATAAAGCTATAATCTCTATAAACCAAACACTACAGATTATGAAAGGTTAATTCCATAAGATTGTTGTGTCGGGTACACAATCGGTATATTGGCAAAATCACTTCTACATAAGTTCTAGATTATATCGAGAAAACATATGAAGTTTTCCAACGCCTTCAACACAAGTTCAAGATGAACTATCAAAGAATTATGTTATTTTATTAAGAAATAAGATAACATAGAATAAAGCCAAGTCCTCTAAATTTATGGAGTATCCTTAAGGAATTAATTCCCCAAGTACCCGAGGTTGCGGAAATTTTCCTCCGAGGATCGAATGACTTCACAATCACAATATCGAGGTACCTCAAACCTTCTTATTTTCTTCAAACTCACTAAACGGGAGATGATCACATAGAGTTTTTAAAAGCAAGAGAAATGTTTTTGCTATGCAGAAATTTCGTGTACAACCTGTGGAAAAAACACAGATTTATATAGCCATGAAGTGCCCTTTGAAAAGGAGGCAATGGTTCATTGGAAAGGTGTATCTTTTCGGAATAGTCATGTCTGTCCATTCAAAACAGTTAGTCTGTTCCGAACAGTCACAACCATTCGAACAGTTATCAATTTTTCCGAAAGATTTTTGCATGTATTCTGCATGCACATTAATGGAGAAAAATATTTTCAGATTTTTCATGGATTAAATAAATTTTGCCCAAAAAATTAATATCATCAATCAATCATTTGCCAAATCCAAATCCAAATTTGAAGCCAATAACGGTGCAAGGCACCTCTTGGTTCTTGCCTCACTATCCATCTGGAGTTGTATTTCTTAATAAGAATACATGAACGTTTCATTCTCCCACCAATGTAGGAGAATTAGTAGACTTTCCTTATTGTGAGCACTCTTTCCTTTTAGGTGTAATTTCACTTTCCCACCACTAATTTCCTCCATTTACACATTCAACTTGAACCCAACACATCTATGTTCAAAGCTAGGAATGCTCGATATGCTTGCACTACCTTGCTTCAGAGGGAGTATTGAGTATATAAAGACTTAGACTATATGGGTAAAGTAGTCATTGTATCTAATTATTTAGTTAAAAGTTGGTTAACTGACTATTATATATACTCACTTGTACTGTTTCATTGATCAAGAAATAAGAAACTCTCAATTATCGTCTTCATCTACCTCTCTTTTCTACTTCTCTGCATCTTTTTGTTACTTCATTCTCTTAAACTTATCATAGAGGAATTCATGGCATCATTCTTCTACTTGAACAACTCATGATGTCAGAGGAAAGATTTAGCAGCAAGAAATATAGACGTGGGGAAAACTGGATGAAGAATATATGAGAAATCATCTGTGTCTATTAATAGCAGAAAATCAAAATTAGTTCTAATATACCACAGAGACATATAAAATACTAAATATGCAGATAAAATTAATATATGGAACTAGTATAGAACACTGCACATGTTAAGCTCTCAAAGTAGTTGTTCATCCACTTCATTTTATGTGGCACTGTCTGAATGAACAAGAAGTTTAAAGTTAAACTGTTTCCAAAAGAGAACGATATTTTGATCGGTCATACAGCCTAAGTTAATAATAAAATAGGGACATATTTTCATATCTTATCCAGTTTGACCCATTTTGTAAATAATTTGAAAGAAAATTTTCAAGTATAAGCTATGCTGGTCGTAAATTTGATTATATAGCAAGGCACGTCTTTGGGAATGAATGTCATATAATTTATATCCCTCCAGTGTTGATGTATAGCCTAGGAAACCATAGGCATGTCACTTTCTTTTTGATAAGGTAAGATAAAATCACCATAGGCACATCACTGGGAGTGAATTCACCACCATTGTTTTTTCTGACAAAGTAATGTCTTTCATTAAAGAAAAGAAACCTGCTAGCAATTACAAGTAAAGTAAGGTTGCAAGACCAAAAACATACACAGTGCTAGGTTAAGTCTAGGGAGCTTAGACACTAAAAAAAAATGGCCAGTGCTAATTACAGGTGTTAATAATTGATGGTTTCATTACGTATGGTTTAATAAAGTCCATCTGTGCCCGGAGCTTTGTCTGTTACGCGTGATTGAATTCCATATCTTCCTCAAAATATTTCTCTACTATCTATTGAAATACATCATGATCATGATCACTGCAGTGCAACATCTTCACTGTTACAATCATTTTACTATTTTGTTAATTACTGTTCATTTTGTTTGTTAGATTAGCCACTTTATTAGCAAGTTATCTATCAATGTTAGCTAGTCGGTCGAGTTATTTAGATGTTTGAAAGTGCTGAGTTTGTGCTGAACTTTCTAACAGTTAGTTAGAAGACATTTTCCCCCTTCCTCTCATGCTCAGCTATATAAGTTAAGAAGCATAGCAGTTACTGTAATTTTGAAAATTTTGATGATGATCCTTGAATAAATTCTCTCTGTATTCTTCTTCTCCCTACAGCTCATCAATGGAGATTTGAGATTTTTATGCTCAATTTTCTCAGTATCTCGCTCTCTTCACTTGACTGATTGATTCTTAGTGTAAAGGTTCTCATGAAAGCTCAGAATTGATCACCTCTTTATGCTCTGTTAGACCAGTATGCGTCCAGTCTGAGTTTGTCGGTATTGTTATTTCATCTATTGATCAACTGTTTGGAAACATCTTGTGTTCCCATTCCCTTGTTTAATCCATAGACATCTTGATTTTTTCCACTAAGATATTAATTCAGCTTTGTTAGCCATAAGCTCTATTTACAATTTAACAACCTTGTGCTTCTTAGCATCCTGGTATTTATTAGAGACTAATACTTGTTTCTCCTTGCTAATGTGCTTCTTCAGGTTTCTCAAATTTTGAACCAAAATAAAACATGGTTTGCAATTAGCCACACGATCGTTTTCGCATTAAGAGCATATCTTAAACATCCAAAAACTCTCATGTGATTGTTCATAGGATGACTTCCCTATTGATAATGTACGCAGACACCTTCACCCCCAAAATTTTGATGGAACAATTGTCTAATTGAGTGGAAAAGAAGTTGAGCTAAACTTCCACTTCAAAAAATTAACAGTAACAGTTGAGGGATGTAACAATTCTGATTTCACAATAGAAACATTCTTATATTATAATCACTAGACTCAAAATTACAATGGAGAAAACTAGCAATGTAAGAACAACAGTAAACAAGTAAAACAAAGCGAACTATTGAAGCAAATAACCAGAAGGGAGAAGAGAAGCTTAAAATTTCGGAAAGGAAATGAAAGGAATCAGACTCTTTACTCAACAATACACATAATCTCTGAATCACATACCACTTGCCCTTTTGATTGTACCATTTTCATGACCGCTACTCAGCCTGGATCCCAAATTAACCTAACTCTATTGCTCGTTCTTGGCCCAATAGCTCTTGTAAGCTCAATAACTACTTGTATGGCCTTGGTATTGACATTGGGCAGGACTTGGTTCATAACAAGTGACCTAGTCGATCCAAGTAACTTGAAAACAAAATAAACTGTAGAATTCAGAGAAATTATTAAGCTGCTAAACATTGAAGACTATTTGCTGAATGTCACATCATTTAAAACCACTTGAATACCACCTGAATGCATGGAGTAACTTTGGTAAAAGTTGAGTTGACTTTTTCGAACAATTTTCAATTAGTTGAGTGACCTTCTGAGAAATCTGACTCTTGCTTTTTATATAAACTATAAATACAGGAAAAACATTTAGCTTATGTAGTACAGTATTTTGAAGAAGACCCTTTGCATTTACGTTAGTTGCCTATTAAGTTAGAGTAAAAATTTTCATGGAGAATACATGGCATTGAAAGGTTTGACATAATTTTTTCCTTTTAGAAGGTATTATCTGTTGTGTTTCGCGAGGACATTGTCAATCTTTTGGATTTCATAGTAAGGTTAATGAATGAAGAAGACAAATTGTTCTTGACACAGAACAAATTGAAAAGTTGAAACTGGAGCTGACATTTTTTTCGGCATGTTTACAGCTTTGTTATTGCATTTTTGATGATTATAATGCCAAAATGTCTTGCATATCATAAGAGGTTCATGGTCTGGTTCAGTCTCTTTGTCATCAGAGTGGAGACGAAATGCTGGTTAAATTAAATGACCATATCATTCCTCTCCTCCTTGAAAATATCAGAAGTTCTAATGTTGCAGATTATCATTTTGTATCAAGTGTGGCCATACAAAGGATTAATAGTGTCTAATTTCAATGTGTGACAACTTGTAGGGAAAACATGAAATGGACGAAAAAGGAATAAGGCATCTCAAAGCCTCTAATCAAGGAAAAGATCTGTCATGAGAATATAGGAGAAAAAGGATTACAACTGCATCTTCAGCGTTTAATGCAACATCTCTTATCAATGGAAACAAGGCTAAATCAGATTGGCAGAATCTTTAGTTTAGGGCTTAATTAACGCGGGCTTTTGCCTCTTTAAACGCGACCATTTATGGTCCAACCTTATTCTTTGAAAGTGGATATATTCATCTGATTTTCAGGGATCAAATCTCTTGGGTTGTCTTTTATTTTAAATCTTTCAACGGCTAGTAGTAGTCTAATCACCAATATTTAAGCGATGGAAGATGAAGAAAGAAACATACTTTTGTCTCAACCTTCTCAAGTTCTTTTCTCTACTTTATTCAAGTATTTTATTCTCTTAAGGTTTACTGTGTATTCAAACAGAGAGGAGAGAAGCACATACTTTGTAAGGCATTGTATCAACGTGTGAAAGAAAGAAAAAGAGTGAGTCAAAGCAAAATATATTGACTCAATCCTTGTACTTTGACTTTGTGCACAAAGAACTAATAGAATCCCTTGGAACTTAAGGGACTGGAGAAAGACCTATTAGAGGTCCAACTAGTATAAAATATTTGGTGTCATTATTTCAAGTACTATATTTTCGAAACTTTACTTTACTGTCTATATACTCGACTATCTATCTAAGCATGTAGACTGACAATTTGAAAAATAGTAATCCCCCCGTCCCCCGTCCCCCGTCCCCTCCCCCTCTTACTATTTTCAATTGGTATCAGAGAGAGGACTCACAATTGTTTGCTTTATAGCAAAATGAAAAGATCATGGCCCGAATAGTTGTTGAAGCTCTATTCTCAAAACAAACCTCCCAAACCAGACCTCCTAATTTCAATGGAAAACATTTTTTTATTGAAAAATAGGGATGAAAACCTTCATCAAATCCTATGATGTGAAAGTATGGAAGGTGATCAAACTGGGAGATCACCCACTTTCTCTACCAATCAAGACAAGGAAGGAAAGAAAGCTAAGAATAGTGAAGCCTCTACTGACAACATTCCTACTCTTGAGAACCATAGTGATGAATGAATGGAAATTATTCAGATTAACTCAAAGGTCAAAAATGTGTTTTACAATGTTATTAGTAGTGAAAAGTATGAAAATATCTCATTTTGTGAAACTACTAAGAAATCATGGAATGAATTCGATATGACAGCCGGAGGAACAAAGAAAGTCAAGCAAACTCTTATATGTTTATTGGTCTATGACTAGGAACTTTTTAGGTTGAAAGGTGGGGAATTCAATGAAGAAACATTTTCCAGATTTGACAAAATTATTAGAGAACTCAAGGCTACAGGTAAAACTTATCCTATTTAAGATGAGATTACCAAGATCTCAGAAGCTTTCCACCTCAATTGCTTTCCAAGGTTGTGGATCTTGAAAGTATGAACCTAAAGAAAATAACCTATGATAAAGTCAAAAAGATATCATTTCCTTTGAAAAGGTTCACCTGAATAAGAAGGATTAACATATGATAAGAAGAATATTAAAGCTTTCAAAGTAATAAATAAAGACGAAGATGATTCTATAAATGAAGATGGACTTCCACTCATCACTAGGATAGTTGTTGATAATTACAAAAGATCTTGAAATCAAAGAAGGGGAAAAGCAAATTACTCAATAGGAAAACAAAATGTTGACTTTAATAGGAACAAAACTAAGTGTTATAATTGTGGTAGGTATGGTCATATTGCTTATGATTGTACAGAAGCTAGAAGAGGACCCTTTCAAGTAATCCAAATAGTTATTGGAGTGATAAAGAACAATCAAATCATGAAAATGAAAATATTGGAGATTATGGATTCATGGCAATTGGACAATCTAGTCACGTAAGAACTAATTCATGCAATGATTATTATAAATTACAAAATTTGGTAGATCTTGCCATAGCTGATCTAAATAAAGCTCATTATGGTAAAAGATCTTTATTAAGAGAAAAAAAGACTGTAAACTTAAATTTGAAGTTTTTGAATTTGAAAAATACTTTTTCCAAGATGATAATGCATTAAAAGTTAAAGTCAATAGTTTTGAAAAATCTTTCATTCACAGTATTGTCAGATCAAATCGGTCATCCAACTCCGTTAAGTTGACTAATAAATATTATAGTGGCACGTTTGATAATAGATATTATAGTTGTGAAGAACCTCAATGGTCAACTAACTCAAGTAAGTCGACCAAAGTGAGAAATCACATTTATAATGCCTATAATAATAGTTATTAGAGCTCTAATAGACCTCAAAATCAACTAACTAAAGTCAGTAGACTAAAAGAACATATCATAGTCATAATACCTATTATATAAACACTAAACAATACTTTAATTCTTGTTATCTTTATGGTAAGCCTGATCACAAATATTATTATTGTAGATTTTGCTCTAGAAATATAGCAAATGGATTTGGAGACCCAAAACTGAGTCAACAAATCACCATAAAATAGTGCAACCGATTAATACATACTTACCTCTTCTACACCTTAATGCAACAAATAACGCTTAGAACAATTTCAATGACTTACCAATATGTCAAAAAATGTCGACAAATATGCTAGTCAAGCTAGATGATGTCAAGTCTAGTAAAGTGAACCACCAAATACAACAATACGTATATATATTTCCTAGTTCTCTCATGAAACCATCAAACTCACTTGTACCTTAAAATACGTGCCAAGGGTCTTATAATTTCCCTAGTCATAATCTACAGGGAATAATTTTATTCTATGTACTAAATCTCAGACACAAGTGCCTGTCAACCTTATTCTATCAATAATTTGTGAAAATGTCCAAATATTGGAATATTCCACAAGCAACAATGGTACATATATAAGAAATCACATAACACAATGACAACAAATAATACTTGTAGTATCCACAAGCTTTACATATAAGTTCAATGAAATGTGATCACATCTAAAACCATTCATTAACAAGCAATACTAATTAATAGTTAACATTATAGATTAAACTATGTAACCATCACCTACCTTAATCTATACTTGCACAACTCAACTATTCCTGAGACTTTCCTTTCCATGTAATTTCTGCTTATTTTTAGTCTATTGACAAATACAAAATATATAATTAATGGAATAACCTACCCATTGCTGATTACAACTCTTTCCTAACCTTCTAAGACCAAGTTCATGATTATTCCCTTTCTTTTCTATGGCTTTCCTTCCATAATTCACCAAAAACTACCAATTTAATAGGCAATTTAGTCAATCAAAAATAAGGGTAATTTAACAATCATTAACCAAAACCTATTGATTTTAAACCTAATTTACTCTTTTATACTAGAAAACCAACTAAACTCGATCCTTAACCCTTTACAAAATATGTAAACTAGCAATTCTAAAGCTATATCATTAATTAACTGCCTAACAGAGATGAATTTCGTACCTTAACGGAGAAGAATGATGAAAAATAAAGCCACTACTGAAGCCCAAAGTAGTTTTTAGAAAAATAATTTTATCCGAGACTAGCCTAGCCTAAAAATTATAACTTCAAATCTGAGTAAATAATAGCACAAATATTTAAATGAGTTATGATTATAAAGATTCCTAGGTTTATGGTCACTTGGGATTCCATAAACTCGTGTCGTATAGAGTATATTTTAATAGTGTGTAGCACGCCACACTCTTAAGGGAAAGACTACAAGGCATTTAAGAATTTTTCTCTTTCTTGTGTTCTATTTTTTATTTGTAGAGTCTAAGGTCCCAAATTATCCTTTAATTCTTGTTTGTTCTTTTTTTAAGTTATGCCTCCTCAATGATATGAAACTCATAGAAACTCCTCTATCCTGCCTGAGGACAACATGGATGGAACCCATTCTACTTATATGGTATAAACCTGGTCTAGGGGTCCAGTTACAGATTTCCCTTCTAGAGTTTCATTAATTCCCTTTAGTACTTATCGATCTCCTCAGGATGATTTGACGAATCATAAGTTTTGGTAGTTTGTTCATATGTTGGCACAATTGGTAGCTTCTCAGGCCAAGCGTGGTGTTTCTATTACTCCATCTTCCGAGTCCATAAAGATTGGCCATTTAATTAGGTTGAACCCACTAACCTTTATTGGTGTTAAGGTTTTGTCCTTTTAAAACATCCTTAGTCTTGAACCTTCTGATCATCATATAACTCACACCTTTACTCGTATGGTATGGGTACGGGTCTAGGACCCTAGTAGTTTATTGGTCCAATTAATATTTGACAAGTTCTAACCTAGATATGAGGCAACTCCTTAAGAGTAATTTGTTTAGGATACGAGAAGTATAGTGTCCAATCATGTGTTGTCCAGTGTTTAGCCTAGATGTTCTTCTTAAGGTACGACTTAAAGAATACTAGTCATATTGTGATGATATAAGTGGAACGGGAGTCGTATGTTGGAAGGAATGTGGTGTCAAATTTTTTGATCAAGTGATGATTTAAGGCTACCACTCGAATGATGTGGTTATGAGTTGAGGGTTCCATTCATACCCATCTACGGAAATTTTTACAGTTTAAGTTGGGGGTATTTTGGATATCCCCCCATCTTAACTTCTTTTGACCCCACGACATAAAATACCTTTTGGGACTTTATTGACCTCCTATTCTCAATCAAACACTCTTAAAATTGCTCTCAAGCTCTTGGTTCAAGAAGAGGCTAGTGTTTCTTAAAGGCAATCAATTAAGTCTCTTAAAGGTGGTTTCTCTCCGTCTTCCTTGGTTTCTAAGGGATGTTACTCCTCCCTCATTATTAGTTAAACTAAAGGCATGTTTCAAAGAATGGTTTTCATGGTATTATTGTTGCATTGTTTGGGTTTTGAAATATATGTTGGAGGTTTTGGTTATTATTGTTTGGATAAGGTTTTCCCATCTTTTTCTTATAGTATGCATGTTATAATAGCTATTTGAACATGTGATTTCATGGGAATGGTAAATTTATACTTGGTTTTGGTTTTGGAAACTATATTCTCTCAACATATTTGTTAAAATGTCTATGAGAATGATTTTGTCACATAGTCTGATTACTCTTGAATCCTTTGGATTGGACGATACGATAATGGAACCTAAATTGGTTTGGTTGGTTTTAAATGGTTTGGAAAGGCCTTGATATCAATGGTTTTTGTTTAATTAGAAATGTTGTGGGGTAAATAGGAATCCCATAAGTTTTGGCTAATGACATTTCTTCCAAGTTATAGTCGATATGACGATACTACTTCATAATGCCTTAGTAATTTAACTCCTAGAATTGGTGGTTTGGTTATGTGTTTATGGTTATACTTGGTCAATAATGGGGGTTGTGATAGCTAGCCGTAAAGGTGTAAGTCTAAAGGATGGATGCTAGAAACTCATGTTTGATGATATGATGGTTGGTCTTGGTGACATTAGGCTTGTGGGGTACATAAGAATTCCCCAAGATTATACTAGTATATATGTATCATGGAGGATGAAGGGTACATGGGAATCCCTAGCTCCTATGATATGTTTGATTCATCTAAATACATACATTAGGGACCGTTCAGGGGTAACACTGGATCCACATTGCCCTTCGGTAAATTATGACGGTAAAGATACATAATTCAGGTTAAAGTTTAAAATGCAAGATAAATCCAGTTCCCTTTCCCGGAATGGTATATATATGTATGTATGTGACTGCATGTGGTTTTTACTTTGGTTTTAAATAATGGCATTATTTTATCCTTACCCTGAATACATACTAGAATTCACTCACTAACTGTCTCCAGATGCTATATCCCCACACGATGCAAGAACCGGCCATACTACTCCTCCTGCTTAGTGACTTGAACTCGGGGATAGTGTTTGTTTTTGACTAAAGTGGTGAGCTTCCATACTCCGAAAGACTCCATTTCATGTTATGGACTTTTTTTATACTCTTTGTTATTTTTTGGACTCTAGTTTTGGCTATGGTCAGGGTTATATCCCGACTGAATGTTCTTAGATTTCAGTTAGAGGCTTTGTGTGACCATTATGGGAATCGGTAGTGTCGGTTTTAGTGTCAACCTTGGCATTGGTATTGGTATTGGGGTTGATTCCTGTTGGATGTTTGGTTTTGTATTTGGTTGGTTATGGTTATGAACTTTCTTAAAAGTCTTTCAATTATTTTTGTTATATCTTGTAACATGTTCGGAACTCATCCAACAAAGGGTATAGGGCTGTTATGGTAGGGTATTAGGGGTGGTCACCAATCCTGTTGGACTTGAGATGCCTGACACGACTAGGACCCAGTTCGGGTCGTGTAACTATCTCCATTCTGACTTATAAATTTATGATTTTGTAGAACTAACCCTGGGATCACTTTACTATTCATAGGTCATAATACCTTAATTTATACTACCTCTCAGTGTAAAAAATATACCAATATTTGGAGACATATCTTTCACCTTAAGTGAGACTTCTTTAATTAAGCTTTTTAAAGGGGCAGAGTACACCTCTTACCTCAGTTAGAAATGTATGATTTATATAGATAGAGGTATGCACTTGAATCAATACACTTTGACGCACAAATGGACTCCTTTCAAATAATGGTGTTGTTTCAAAACCTTTTGATAACTCAATCTAAAAGGACCAAATCCTAAGTAATATAAGCTTTTACACTTTTATCACCTCGATAATGCTACATATCCAAGAAACTAGAGCAAGGAAGGAATTTTGGATAACTTTAATTTGGCCAATACTATTGCACAATCTGAAATATGAAAGAATGATAAATATTTCCTAAATGTGTCGTAGACACCCCTTATAAGTATGGTGCACTACACACCCTAGGGCCCTAAACCTTGCTCTGATACGAAACTTTACACGATCAGAACTGGGCCCTAGTTATGAAGGTCACCCTAAGCCTACTAAGGCTTGGGATAACACTTTAGCCATAAATCAAAAAAAAAAATAGTCACAATTAAAATCGTGGAAGCAAACCCATAAGATAAAGGAATTCAACAGTTAATAAAATAATATAAATATTTTAAAAACAAAATCCAAACCAATTACCTAACACCATCTACGAAGCCTCTAACTTTAAGAATACTTCTAAGTCGAGGCATAACTTTAACAATTCCACAAAAACTATAAAATGATTGAATTGAAATATATGATAAATGAATAATGTCCTTCCGGGTAATGGAGGGCTCACCACTTCAAAAATTTCCAATTGGAATACCAAACCCTCAAATGTATCACAAGGAAAGGGATAATATGTGTATATGTATAAATGTATATATATATATATTTATATATATATATTTAACAAAACCAATCATAAATCATATGAACTATCAATATAACTGTAATAGGATGTCGGGATAGGGGCAAGGGGCATGAAATATGATCGTTTGAAAAACATTATCTAAACTATGTAGCTTTCATAGTTATCTCATTTCCCATAGGCTATATGGGTATGAATCACTCCATCTGGAAGGGCCCCAATACATGTTGGTCATACATACTGAGACTTAGGCAAGAGTCATCAATATAATGAGTCACCATATATATTATTCTTATGTTAAGGACTATCTTCATTTTGAGTATACTATCTGGTCAACCAATTAAGGTACGACATCCCTATGCTGGAAAACATAGGTTTGGGCATTTTTCATAAAGACTTATGCCTTCACGATGAAGCTATGTAATTCTCTTTAGAGCCCAATTAAAATATTTTTCACATATCAATAAAGTTGGAGTCGTTCAGAATGCATTCATTTATTTATACCATTATACCATGACTTGCAAGCCATTCATATTATGCCATATTATTCTCATAGAACATTTTTGCCTCCAAATTCCATCTTAAATCCCTAATCATAACCCCTAAGGGCTTTAAAAATTCATTCAAACCTTTTTCCATATTTACAAAGCACGATTCAAAAGCCTGAGTAAAGTTCATAATTTCCATGAAACATCAACTTTTACAAGAGGTTGAGGGCCATATTTTCATTAGAAAAAATTCATAAATAAGGTTGTGGATCCATATTACTAAACCCACCATTTTCATATTACAAATTCCTATTTCATATCACATTATTCGTTCATAGAAAATCTATTAATTCAAGAGAAAAACCAATATAAAACTTTCACAATCAAAACCTTCAAACCTAGTTTCAAACAACCATTAAATAATATATAATTACAACATAAATTGAAAAGATATAGTAATATTTAAGTGGAGAGTGTAAAAGTTGCCTTTTTAATGAAAGGAATTTGAGAAGAACTTGAATTTCAAATCTTACAAGTTAACTTTGGGAAAAATCCCAATTTTAGTTCTCTTGAGAGTGGAGAGAAGAAAGAATGATGAGAAACTAATAACTAATGAGTAAATGGATTTAAAGAGTGATTTAATTCTTGGGGCTAGGGTTTGAGGTGAGGCAAAGACCAAAATACCCATAAAGATTAGAAAAAATTGCATCAATATCTCTAATTAACAATGGAGTTGACAACCTGTCAACTTATTGATGATTCATCTACTTAGTCATCAATCTCTAGCCGATTTAGACATTTATAATTTATGTTTGACAATTGAGCTGACATTTTTTCAACTAGTTGACAGCTCGTGAACTCGATCATCAACCTCTGGCAGACCGTCACCCTCAGATAAAATGATCATAACTTTCTACTTTGATATCAGATGAAGGTAAACTGAGAAAGAAGACTCAAATATATATATAGTCAGTATATATTAGTCCACCCAAATCAATATAATCTAGGTTTAATGGTCATTTAAAATTGACTCAAGGAGGAACGTCCACTAAAAATCAATCAGCAGAAAGGTTTTCAACTTATGTAATACCCTATATTTTTCCTAGTCCCATTTAGCTCTAAGTGTGTCAAAGGTCAACTTAAAAAATATCCCACCAAATGGTAGATGATTGAATTAGATTTCCAATGATATCAATTTCACCTTAATCCGATACTCGGGTGAGAAGTTATTGCATTTTTAGTAAAAAATAGTAGTCCACCGTGATAGCACCGTGTCGTGGTGAAAGCCAGATTCTCAATTATCCATTTTTCAGTGAACCACCGCAATTATACCGTGTCGCGATGATATCCAAAATCCCACTCGTCCCATTCCAATAGCTCACCATAATTTTCTAGTATTGTGCAAAAATTCCTGATGGAACAAACACCACATCACGATGTTGTGCAGATGGCACTTATCCTTTTTTCTAGAAATACACCGCGATGGCGCCGCATCGCACCATGGTGCAAAATTCTGGTTTCCAATTCTGAATTAAATTTTCTAAAGGGCAATCTAGCCATTTCTCAAGCCACCAATTCATGAAAAACAAGGAATTAAACCTATTCTTAGCATTATACACTCACTTTCATCAAAATTCCTCTTCAAAACCCCTAGAACTTCTATTTCAAATCCTCAAGAAACCTAAATTCCACCATTCTTTTTTCAGGATAACCCAAAATCCAAGATTCCCAATTCATGATCTTCATTAATAAATCTTCAAAAGCACAAATAGGAAATCAAAGTTCAAACTACTTCATCCAATCATTAATTAAGGTATGTGGGGTTTTCAACAAGGATAATCCTTTAATACTTGTTTGCAAAATTAGTTTTTGAGGTTAATTCCACATCTATTTACATGAGTTTCAAATTAGGGTTTGTACCCAAATATTGTTATTTGAAGATTATGATTTTACAATTGATTAAGATGTTGAATTACATGTCTATTTTTTAATTTCTATGTTTATGACATTAATTTCTAGATTTAGAATTGAATTATCAAAATTTTCATTATTTCGCATGAACATTATGTTGATTTGACATGAAATTGATGTATGTATTATTATGACCTAGTTGAATATAGATATTTCAAGGATGAAAATCCTTTAAGCACCATATGATTAGTTATGTTCATATTTTTGAATCACGATTTGATCTTTTGATCTCAGTTAGATATGAAATCCACTTTACAATTTTAATTACACTTTATAGTAAACAGATATATAAGAGGGTTGTATTATAAATTCTTATAATAGTTTTAAAAGTTGATTTCCTACAGAATGAGCATACAAATTAAAGGGAGTAGTATTAGCACTGAGTTGGGTTTGTTCATATGCCCTAGAACTACGAGCCTACATAGGTTCAGATTTTTTGATTATTCCCATTTCTATATAGATGACAGTTATAGATGTGATCACTTCGCTTAGGTTTCAATCCTTGGAAAGAGTATGACACCTCTCCCCAATGTGAGGTTTTACCATAAGGGAACTAGACGTTGGACACTATGATAGCTCACATAGTGTATGTTGGTTAGAAGAACTTCCCAATAGAAAAGTGTAAAGAATAACAAAAAAGCTTTTAGAAACTAACTTTAAAGGCTCACGATTTTATTTAGACATGGGTTTATATAAGTCAGTAGCTACTAGATTTCAGCTTTCAGTTTATAGATATAGAAGTGAGTCCTTTTACACTTAGCCTGTATGATTAAAAATAGATTTCAAGTATAGATTTAGAACTAAGTGTGGTGGCTCACAACATTCATTTAATATGTTTTATCATTCATGATTTATTATTATATATTTCAATTACTCAACCCAAAGTAAGTCATTATTACTTAGCATGCATTATTTATGAGAAAGATATATTTATTCCCTAACTATTTTACTATGCATTTTACCCCATATAATCAGTATATAGTAATGATCCACATATACGTTTATGTGCTACATTATCTCATAATGTAGGTTTAGGTTCTCAGTTTTAGCAGCATGAGTGATTTCAAACATCTCCATCTATATTTTGATAGTTGGTGAGTCCTCATAGTTTGGGGACCCAATTATTCAGAATTTCTAGCTCATTACTGTAGTTGTTTCAGTATTTTCAGTCAGTTTGAGTTTGCTAGGGGCTTGTCACAGTGGCTCTCTAGTTGTTAGTAATAGAGGCTTGTCAGACTGCTAGTTATGATTTAGATTTCTAGTGTGGATTGTTCAGACTTTTAAGTTTAATATTTTCAGATATCATGTTTAGAAAAATTCAGCTTAGATCAAACAGACTTCCGCATTGATTTTATGTTTATATTTCTCTGTTATGAGTATTCAGATTTAGTAGAAGGCTTACAAGGTTTACTTGAGGCTACTCATAGTATTGAGCACCGTGTGACATCTCGAGACCCATTTTTGGATTGTTACAAACTCAACATTAAGTTAGGAGATCTTTATGACCTTAATTCATCTCCAAAGATTTTCCCCAAAATAGAATTTATTATCAGACTTATAATTACATAGAAATCATTGAGTTTGAGTCTATACACATAGGAATGACTATTCAAATTCCAGCCTAAAATTGTGAAGTATTACAAATTTTGACAAAACTGAGACATTTTTACAAAATCCTTTAACATATCACATGAGTCGAAGGGGAGATAAGGATATTGAGATTGGGACTCATCCTATTAATTTGGGCCTTATTTTGTATTCAGAGGCAGATTTGTGGTGGCTTTTTGGATTCTAATTGTATTTTAGAATTTTAAGTTGTACTTATATAGTTTTTACACTATGACACCAAGTTTTTTGACTGTATATGGCATTATTGTGGTTTAGATATCTACTTTTATTAGACATGTATGGTTTGAATTTTCTCTAGAAGTCTCATCTTGGGATTTATGTTGTGATTTTTATTTACATATCAGTTTGGGTGATTGGCTTACTGGTCAAGGCTAAGCCACGATAAGTGCCATCATGACTTGAGTTTGTGGTCATGATAGTTGGGTACTCATGTTGAACTTAGCATAGCTTTCCATGGCCAAACGGATGGACAGTTAGAAAATGCATCTGTTATGAACTTTGGAGGTTAATGGGAGCAACGTTTGACTTTTGCGGAGTTTTCATATAATAATAGCTACCATTTGAGGATTGAGATTTAAATATTCAAGGTATTGTATAATAGGTTTTGTCGATCTTCTATTAGTTTATATGAGACTCCTGAGGTTAGACCCCACGGTTCAGACTTGCCTTATAAGTCTTTGGACACAGTTTTAGTGATTCAAGATAGGTTTAGAGAAGCATAGAGTAGACAAAAAATCTACGCAAACCGTAGGCTTTGTGTCTTGATGTTTGGGTTGACGATAGAGTCTTCCTCCATTTATCACCCATAAAGGGTTTGACAAGGTTTGAGAAGAAAGACAATCTTAGCCCCATGTAAATTGAAACTTTTGAGATTCTTTAAAAATTTAGGGAGGTTGTTTATGAGTTGGACGTTCCTCCAGACTTTTAAGCAGTACATTTATTTTTTTTATGTTTCTATTCTCTGATGCTATATTTAGGATGAGACTCATTTGCTTCATTGGAATTACGTTCGGTTGGATGAAAGCTTGAACTTTGTGGATGATCAAGTGTCCATTTTAGCTGGGGATGTGAGACGCTTGTAATTGAGAGATATTCCTGTGGTATGTTTTAGTGGAGACATAATGCGATTAAGAAGGCTACTTGGGTGGTCGAATATAACATGCGTAGTAATTTTTCTAATTTATTCATTGATTCAGTTGCTTCTTTTCCTTTTAGTTTGTTGATGAACTAGAGTTTTAGTGGTGGATGCTATAATGACATGGATTTGTGAATTTCCAGTACTATGCATTTTGACCATTTTTATTCCTCATAGTCAATCCCTGATGATTTTGGGGTTTGGATATGGTTGGCATGATTTTTGATGCGATTGAAAATATTTTATGTTAGTTTATGGTATTTCAGAGAGGTAAGAAGTCTTGTATTTGACTTCAAGAATCATTTGTTGTTCACAGCATTGGATGGAAATTTACACTACACCAGCACATTCGGAATGTCAAACTTATTTTTGTAGCATGGTTGTTTTGAGTTTTGGACAATTATATATCATTTTGACTTATAGTTTGGAAAATTGTGAAAAAGGGTCTGACGGGTCAATTTAGTGAGTACAACTTTTTTTCAAAAATTTGGCTTGTCCATTGAGTCCAGAATATAAAAATTAGTGTGGCAGCATAGTTGCTTTGCTTTCATTGGATTTCAAATAAATTCTGATGGGTCAATCAACAACTTTACTATTTCAGCGGTGGCTGCTTAAGCAAAAAATCACCACTTTATCGGTATTAACTGATAGTCGCCTACAACTAAAGCATGCACTTGACAACTTTTGAGGGTACCTCTTTAGATGATGGGGACTGATTTAGCGATCACACATTGCTTATGTTGTTATTTTACTGCATAAGCAGCTAGAGCAGGGTTGATATAAAAATTCATACTCTTGTTTTTCCTCTATTTTTGGAGTTTTGCCTTTGGGTTTTTGCAATTATTAAGGAAATCTTCACCATTTGAACTCGGATAGACTCCAAAACATTTTTCAAATTATTTTTCATTGATTATATCATCAAAAAACACCTTTAAAATAACGATTAATGAAAAATTGGGTTTTTATTAGTAAATCTTAGAAAAGGGTTTTTGTTTGTTTTGCAGTTCATTTTTAACAAATTTTCTCTTGGGTTTTCTCTTGTAAACTCTAATAGCAATAGGAAAGGTATTTATAAAATAATATTATGGTTTCACCCCTTTTGTTTTCAAACTTACTTTTTGAACCCATTTTGGACCCAACAAAAATATGGGGAATATGGATATTGTTAGCTTTGTTTTAATGCATAGATGCAATATTTGAATGTTGTAGTTGATTCTAAGACTGCTCATAAGGGAACACTCTATGTTGAAGAACTTTAGGAGTGGATTTCATAGTTTTGAGGTAGATTATTGCTTAACATCTTTTAGATATAGTTGGCAAGTTAATAAATAAATAAAGCATGTTATCGGTTTGGCAGGATAACAATGGAGTTTATCTTTCGGGATTATCTTTCTTTGTTGTGACCATATCTCTTAAACCAATATCTTATGAATGCATATGTGTTTGATTGATCGGATATCATCATATTGGGTCAATTGTGAGCATCACATACTCATTCCACAAATATTCATTCATGAGATACTTATATCATTAAGAAACACCATTTTTGAAAGAAAATAAGAAACTTTTATTATAAACCCTCTCCGTGTACACGATCCAAAGAGGTGAGTTTAGATTTAGATATGAGAAAGCCCCTTGGGTTCTAATTGCGAGCTCGATAGGTGTATGTAGAAAGTCATGTGATGACATTCACCATTCATATCATCTGTGTTACATTGTATTATCATACGCATTTTTCATGATTTCCTTAGTTTTCTATAAATTTGTTTTATTTCTATTTATTCTTCATGTATATTTGTGTTTTATTTGTAATCTGTATAAGTATTTATGTATATTGGAGATGGTGTGATCTACGGTTTACTTTTCTGCTTTCATGTGACATGATCATTGTATATTTTACTTTTCTTATTTCTTAATTTGCACATTCATCCCATGATACCTACTAGGTACAAGTGGCTAATCACTCCTGTTGCGCTCTTTAGGTGCAGATTTGAGTATGAGTGTAATGACTCTTTAGGTCATTTTTCATATTTATGCTTAGCTTCACTATTTCAGCTTCTCCATAGCTGCCCCAAGTTATTTATTACTTGTTGGGACTAACGATTTGGTTACCGATTAGTTTATTTATTTTTTAGAGTCAATTCCCTGTTTTGAAATCTACGCTAGTTCCAAATAGCCACCGTGCAAAAACTTCAGCAAAATAATCTCAGTTCGAAATTCCAACTATGCCAGCAAATCTAAAATATCATTTTTTTTCTAGGTAGACCTTTGATTCAAGTCCTAATGAACCTGAGACCATTTTGACCTATTGGCAAGAAAGTTGAAAATTGGAAAGACTAGGTGTGGGACCCACATTTGATCAAAACAACCTCGGATGGAAAATCTGACTTTGCCATCACATCCGGAACATTGAATTTATGCTAGGGAGTCCCTTGGTTCATGTCCCAAGGCTTCCAAACTTATTTTAGATTATTGAGCAAATTTTATGAAAATCATAAAAATATAAGTACGGGCCCAATTTTTTCCTAAATGATCTCCTATAAAAGTTTTGATGATTCCAATGGATTTGAAATTTTGTTTACATCAAAATTAAATATTGGATCATGTTATTTGGAGTTCGGATGAGTTCGACGGATCAAAAACTTATTTTTCAATTTGTTGTCATCTAGTGCAACTGCGATCGCGGCCAATAGTGTGCGATCATGGCCCATATGACCGCGATAGCGGAATCTAAGAACCTATAGGGACTATATAAAGGTCCCAAGATGCATTCAGAGCATTTCCCCTTCACTATTTAGACCTAGGAACCCCAAAATTGTTGTTATAACTAAAGTTGGTCATGGGGTAACTTGGGAGCCTAATTATCATCTTGTATCACGATTATCTTCAAGATTAAGGTAAGAATTCCTTTAATTCATGCTTCCATTTCACTTTTTCGAATCAAATCTCCAATTTAGCTTAGGGCTTAATTTTAGCCCAAAGTATGCTTAATTTTCACCCATTGCTTGAGGGTAATGATTCCTTGTTCATGTGTGAACATTGGGTTGGTCTCGGAAACTCATTTTCCGTATATGGAACCCACTTTGTTTTGTGGTGTCATTTTTGAACCTAGTACAAATTACAGTATGGGTATTGTAAGACTAGTATTGATGATTAGATTATGGTTTTGATAGTGTGATGATATTTTAAGGATTGTAAAGTGATGACGAGCATGTGGTGCATGAAGTAAGGTTTTGCAGTTTGACGTTGAGGTAGGATTCTATCTACTTTTCTTCATAGATGATATGTGTTATATATTGCGTGTGAATATGGATGTTAGTCTTGATTATGAGTAGGATAACTTGACCTTAATTGTGGATGTTTTGGAGAATAGATGAGGGTTTTGGACCCGTAAGATGGCATATTTATAACCCTTTTGAATCCTATTTCCTTTTCTCTCTAGTTTAGAATAGTTATAGAATAGATATAATATAATACTTTGTTTGGAATATGGTTTTATCTTTTAAAGCATGATTTGTATATTTAGTCTTATTTGAAACAGTAAGTTGGGTAGAGTTGACTTGAGTACCCTTGTTTCTAGTTGACGTTGCTACCATAGGCTTGAATATGCATTAATTGACCTTTAGAATATGAACTAGATACCTTAGCCTAGTTTTGGACATAGTATGCCTAATTATGAAAATTGTTGATTAGAAGTGTGATCTTCGGCCCACTTAGGCCTAAGCTTGTTTTAAGTCTTGTGGACTTAGTTTCGGATGTTAGACATAGATAAGGCTAGTAAACCTTAGAATAAGGTTACTTCGTAACTTGGTAACCTGTATTGACATTCTCAGATTGTGGCTTTTGAGTTATGGTTATGATACTCCTTGTGGAAGTGATATTGGGCATTTAGGGATGATATTCCTTCTAAATACTGTAACGCCCCAAGATTTCATCCGAGATGTCACACGATGCTTATGGACTCGAAGGAACACAAGATAACCCCTTTCTGATATCTATACCTGTACACTGCATAATATCTGAAATAAATGCGAAAACTTGCCATAAGGTTCAACACATCTATACATACTCAAAACTAAAAACTGAATACTAATATATCCGTCTGAAAAGCCTGTAAACTGTCTGAACTGTGGAGTTGATGGGACAGGTCCCCAACTAACACCATCAACTGAAAATAAATAAAATCTGAAATAATAATAGTAAATTGAGATTCGTCCTCTAAAGAAAATGACTCATTGCTACTGCTGCTGACGGGGATTTAACTGCTGAGGATAATCTGGATCCTGTACTTTTGAAACTATGGTGTCAAATAAGACACCATAGCGCAAATGCGTAAGCATAAGAATATACCAAGTATGTAAATGAGGTAAGCTAATGCAAGGGCTCATGCATGCATAATATCTAAACTGAATAATCATGAAAGATGCCGCATGAGAACACATACATGAATGCACAAAACATGAGCACAATCATCGCAACTCTAGATACTAAAATTTGCATACCACTTTACTACAAACTGAACTCACTACTGACACTGAGATACTGAATCACTGACTCCTCTAATACTGAAAACTGAGAATCTGGATGTGCTTACATCAAGGACTGTACTCTGAGCTTACTGCTTTCGATTGAAAGAATTAGAGATCAACTTTGCTAATAGATTATTCTAAAAGCGATTATTAATGGTAAGAAGTATGATTATATCTGAATCTGACGACAAGAGTATTCAATAGAAATTTGATACTGTGATCAACCTTATATGGCGGCATATCTCTGAATATGATATCAATCAACTGAATATGTGACCAAGCCTATCTGGTGAGATGATCTCTGAATCAATGAAACTATCTGAGTTCCTTATAAAGATAGATGACTGTATCTGATAGTCCTAATTTCTAAAGATTGATTCTGAAATAGAGAAAGAATCTGAAACAGAAACTGTGGGAAGTAGTCACCTAAACAATATACCACAACCAACAATAGGTTGGGTCCAACCTCTACCCCCAGTTGGGAGAGTGACAATACCATGCCACGGCTAAAAGATATTATCTTTATGTGCATTATCTTTATGTGAACCTCATCTATTAGGTGCTCAAATGAGAATGGTGGAGCCCTCAACTAACAGGTTAAGCCACCTCATCTACCCTCATTTAACAGGTATGATGTCTCTCATCTACCCTTAACTAGTAGGTATATTGTCTCAACCTACACTGGCTACGTAGTTGTAGAGCACAAAGATTGAATCTAAGAATCACAGCCTCTACTAGTAGATGAGCTCCCATCCTTGAGCTCGCTCAGTGCTAGTTTCTACTCCCAACTGAAAGACTCTGATTGAATACTTAATTGAGTAAAACTGAATTGAATCTAATACTAATCATGTTTCTGAAAAGATCTAACTGAGTTACGCTGAGTTACTTAATTCCGTATCTAACAGAAAAGATATCGAATCATAGTATTTGACTGACGATACAGAGCTTGAATAGATTACTCAAATCACTTATGAGATTAGAATTGAATAACTTGAATACTATTAGATCTGAGTTGATTACCGGACTAAGGCTAGATTACTAGCGATACAAAGATTACAGAGATTTCTGAGATTACCGAGCTTTCTTAAGTACCGCACTTGTTTGAGGATACAGAGATCTATAGTTTACTGAGTTCTGTTGAGAAACTGACATGGGCTCTAGACAACAACTCTGTTTTCGGGTATAAATACCCCCAAGACTCGATAGCATAAAAGTAAGCATCATCATTCATTCATCATCACAAGCATTCATGCATCATCACAATCATTCAAGCATCTTCACAAGTAATTCAGGAATCATGCCATATGTTCATTTCCGTAGTCATTAAACATCACCTCAAGAATTTAAGGATGTCAAATGTCTATTCATCATTACAGTTGCCAAGGCGTAACTTTAAGTATCTCGGAATCATAATCATATAATAACGTAGGGGAAATATGCTACTAGATTGTACTCCCTTCAACAAGGTTTTACCTTAGTTATTTCATCCCTATATCAAACTTGACATGTTTTTGGATATCCCATGGCTTGGGACGACTTCATACTATCACGTCATAACATACTTTCAAACCACTTGGCATGTATTAAATGCTTAATATATATCAAAAGCACATAATTGAGGGAATTTACAGCCATCATATCTCGACTTGTTCACTAGGGCCTTTCAACAACCACTAGACATGACCAATTTTACACCTACTTGGTAATTTCATGCTATCTTGGCACATTTTATTCACTAAGGCATTTTATCAAACACTAGGCATGCATGGACTAGATCACAATTTGGGGTTTCCTATTCAACATACTTTAGTGGCCCTTATGCTTCACCTAATCTCTTTATCAAACCTATGGGGAACGTTCTTCACTTATTCAACCATTTCTACACCCAGAAGTCATGAACACATCACATGGAAAAACAACTTCAAGAGGGTCTATCACAAACATCACATGAATTCCACATACTAGGGTCAAAGCTCATAAATTTTATAGGTAAACATAAATCAAAACTCAACAACACATTAAACATCTATTTCAACTCATTCAAATCATTAACAACTCATAAACATAAAAATCTTTTAGTTTTAAAAAGGATTCTTGAGCTTCTTGGATGAAAGGGACCCAAGAATCAACATCTACATACCTTAACCTTTGAAATTGGATGAATTTTAGTGCTTGAAACTTTACACACACTTGAAATAAATAAATTCTTGAAGCCCACACTATGAGGAACTTGATTCTTGAAGAAACCTTGAAGAATTTATGGATGAATTTTGGAAGATTAGGGTTCTTGAATAAAATCCTAGATATTCTTAAGAGAATTGGGAAAGAAAATGATTGAATTAGGGTTTGAATGAGGGTTCCTCATATTTATAGAGGATAAAAATAGGTGGGAAATGACCAAAATACCCTTGCAAAAATGCGCTTTAATTGCTGAAAAAATATACTTGACGCCATCCGTGAAAGGTCGTTGGGTCCGTAATAGGCCGTCATGAATGGTCGTCACAAAAGGGGTCCAAATTATTGATTTTCTACCCAGGGCTGACGACATCATCAGAAATGTTGTCAGAACGTGACAATGTCATCAAAAATGTTGTCAGAAACGTGATAGCCCGTCAGAAACGTCGTCACCATTTTCCAGTTTGACATGCTGGAATAAAATGGGGATAACTCTTTGCTCTAATATCGGATTTATGCGAAATTAGTAATGTTAGAAAGCTAATTCAAAGGTGTTTCATTTTATATATAGAAATCCACCCAGTTCTTCATATACAATGAGTTATGGTCGATTGAAATTGACACAAAATTTTAAGGTCACTAAAACTTGAACGATACAAAAGATTTCAACTTGACCATGAGTTAGTGGACCTCTATGATCTTAATTCATTCTCAAATAGATTCCCACACGATTCAATGTATTTCATACTTGGAAGGATATTTCTGAAAAATTTTTACTCAGATTTTTGCTTTACCAAATACGCTCTATGGCTCAGATTGGAAAAAGATTTTGCGGGGCATTACATTATCTCCCCCTTGAGAATATTCGTCCTCGAATATCGCTTAATAGACTAAGATTATGGATCAACCAAACTTACTCAATAAATGAAAACATCTCAGATAAGGACTACGCAACTGGAACGACTGACATATAGAGTTCTCACACTGGGCATGCATTTATGTTGTATGGAATACTCGACTGATGATACTTATAGCTGAATTCTCATAATACACATGCATATCTGATGCATGGACTTATTACTGGGATGATCTCATGAATACACGTCTAAACATACACTGACAAGATGAACTCTTTCTACTAAATATGCATATCTAATGCATGAATGTCTGGCTAAGCAGACTTTTGAAAGCACGACTTGACAATGCAACAATGATTGATGCTAACTTTATAATAAAAATCTGAACATGCATCGAGATGAATCTAATGGCATGCAACATAATAATACCATGGGGTATCTTCCTCTGGGGACTCTATGTCTCTCTAAACACACTTTTCTAAAATACTGAAGTGGTGCACGGGGCACCTACAGACTGGGTCATAATTGACTGATCAAGATCTGAAACTTATGCATGACTCATGATAACATATAACCTCAAAATAAGAGCAAAGGATCTATCAATGCATAACATAAATATGAAGGGCTCATAACATACCCGGGTTAATTTCAAGGGACCTTTCCCGATCAAGGCGAGCCTGAAGTGCATATAATCTATTATGAACTGAAGGATGACTATGCTGACTTCGGGGACCTGGCTTAGGACAGTCTCAAACTTTGTAACCGTTCTCACCACATCGAAATCACACATCACTACCGGTTCTACATACACCCTTATGATTCTTACCACATTCTTCACACAACGGGTACGTATGAAGACCACTAGCACTACTCTGGGCTTTGGAGCTTAGCGCTCCATCAAATCTGACACCCCTAAACACAGGTACGAGTACACTAGCTAATGATGGAGATGGAAATAAAAATTTCCAACCATACTGAGAACAACTAACACCTTGAGACCCTGACTATGAGAAACCACGACTACCTATCTTGGCTCTCTTACTCATTCTCCCTCTCTCTTTCATCTTATCTATCTCAATCTATTGTGCATAAATCATTATCCTTGAAAGATCGATATCTATATTAAGCATGGAATCTCTACACTCTTTCAACACATCACTTGATACCCCAGTCAAAAAGTTACTCATACTCGCTCTAGGGTCAGCTATTAAGTCAGGAGCATACTTAGCTAATTGGTTAAACTTAAGACAATACTCTTTCACTGTCATAGAGACTTTCCTTAGGTTCATAAACTTTTCTACCTTAGCTTCTCTCATTTCTAGCTGGAAAAACCTATCTAGAAAGGCACTCTGAAACTCTAGCCAAGTCACGGGAGCTGCATTCTCTCCTCTACTCTTCTCCCACATCACTACCCAATCATGAGCAATATCTTTCAACCTATAAGATTCTCACTCAACAATCTCCTCCTCTAAAACATGCATAATCTGGGAGATCTTCTTCACCTCCTTAAGAAACAACTACGGATCCTCATCTACTATTGACCCAAAGAATTCGGGTGGGTTCATTTTCATGAAGCTTCTAATCCTAGCTACGATAGAATTCCCATCTTACTGAGGTGGGACTATAGCATGACATTGCCATAAACATTAGTCACCGCCTGGTCTAGCACTTGGAAAACTTCCCAAAACTCTGAATGTGACATACTCTGATTTTCAGGATCTACTAGCTGAGGGGGCTATTATCAACCTTATGAACAAAGTCTCTGTGAGGAGGCATACTCTATAAATGAATGAATGAAATGGATTAGACTAACGATCAACTTGATCTCATGCTCACTCGCATGAAATGATTACTGAAAGAAGAGGAACTACTCCTAAGAATATCCTGTATCCTTTTGTACATAAATGTGGCGCGCTACATACCCATGTACAAGACTCTACTAGATGCAGATTTTTAAACTCCCTAGGATACTCTTAAACCTTAGGCTCTGAGACCAAGTTTGTAATGCCCCGAGTTCCCATCCCAAGACGTCACACGGTACTTATAGACCTGAAGGACCACAAGCTAACCCTTTCTGATATCTGTACCTATACACTGCATAATATCTGAAATAAATGCAAAAACTTGCCATAAGGTTCAACACATCTATACATACTCAAAACTGAAAACTTAATACGAATAGATCCATCTAAAAAGCCTCTAAATTGTCTGAACTGTGAAGTTGATGGGACGGGTCCACAACTAACTCTATCAACTAAAACTAAACAAAATCTGAAACAATAATAGCACAAATGCGTCTGTACTGAATTGCTGAAGATAATCTGGATCCTGTGCCTATGAACCTATGGTGTCAAATAAAACACCATAGTGCAAATGCATCCGTATAGGAATGTACCAAGTATGTAGACGAGTTAGGCTAATGGAAGGGCTCATGCATGCCCAATATCTAAACTGAATAATCATGAAAGATGTCGCATAAGAACATATACACAAATGCACATAGCATGAACACAATCATCACAACTCTAGAAATTAAAACTCGCATACCGCTTTACTGCAGACAGAACTCACTACTGACATTGAGATACTAAATCACTGACTCCTCTGATACTAATAACTGAGGATCTGGATGTTCTTACATAAAGGACTGTACTCTTAGCTTACTGCTTTTGACTGACAGAATTAGAGATCAACTTGCTAACAGATTATTCTAGAAGTGATTATCAATGATAACAAATATGATTATATCTAAATATGATGACAAAAATATTCAATAGAAATCTGATATTGTGATCAACCCTGTATGGCGGCATATCTCTGAATATGATATCAATCAACTGTATATGTGACCAAGCCTATCTGTTGGGATGGTCTATGAATCAGTGGAACTGTCAGAGTTCCTCATAAAGATAGATGACTGTATTTGACAGTCCTGATTTCTGAAGATTGATTCTAAAACTGAGATTGAATCTGAAATTAAAACTGTAGGAAGTAGTCACTTAACTGACATACCCCAACCTACCACAGGTGGGGTCCAATCTTTACCACTGATTGCGAGGGTGTCAATACCATGCCACGGGTAATGACATTATCTTTATGTGCATTATCTTTATGTGACCCTCATCTATTAGGTGTTCAAACGAGAATGGTGGAGCCCTTATCTAACAGGTTAATCCACCCCATCTACTCTCATTTAATAGGTATGATGTCTCTCATCTACCCTCAACTAGTAGGTATGATTTCTCAACCTACGCTGGCTATATAGTTCTAGAGCACAAATATTACATCTAAGAATAACACCCTTTACTAGTAGGTGAGTTCCCATCCTTGATCTCACTTGGTGCTAGTTTACACACCCAACTAAAAGAATTTGACTAAATTCTTAACTGAGCACAACTGAACTAAATCTGATACTGATCATGTTTCTCAAAAGATCTAACTGAGTTGCGCTGAGATTACTTAGTTCCGTATTTGATGGAAAAGACATCGAATCATAGTATCTGACTAACAATATAGAGCTTGAATAGATTACTCAAATAACTTCTGAGATTAGAATTGAATCACTTGAATACTATTAGATCTGAGTTGATTATAGGACTAAGGCTAGATTAGTAGCGATACAGAGATCACATAGATTTATGATATTACTGAGCTTTGTTAATTTCCACACTTGTCTGAGGATACAAAGTTCTATAGTTCACTGAGTTCTGAGATTTATGGCTCAACTAAAATTATAGAGAAACTGACACGGGCTCTAGAAAATATCTCTATTTTTGGGTATAAATACCCCCAGGACTCGATAGAATAAAAGTAAGCATCATCATTCATTTATCATCACAAGCATTCATGCATCATCACAATTATTCAAGCATCTTCACGAGTAATTTAGGAATCATGCCATATGTTTATTTCTATAGTCATTAAACATCACCTCAAGTATTTAAGGATCTCAAACATCTATTAATCATCACAGTCACCAAGGTATCACTTTCAGCATCTCAAAATCATAATCATATAATAACATAAGGGACACATGCTACTAGATTTTACTCCCTTCAATAAGGTTTTACTTCAGCTATTTCATCCCTATATCAATCTTGACATGTGTTTGGATATCCCATGGCTTGGGGAGACTTCATACTATCATGTCATAACTTACTTGCTAACCACTTGGCATGTATTAAAAGCTTAACATATATCAAGAGCACATAATTGGGGGAATTTACAACCATCATATCTCGACTTGTTCACTAGGATCTTTCAACAACCACTAGACATGAACGATTTTACACCTTCTTAGGAATTTCATTCTATCTTTGCTCATTTCACTCACTAAGGTATTTTATCAAACACTAGGCATGCATGGACTAGCTCACAATTTAGGGTTTCCTATTAAACATACTATAGTGGCCCTTATACTTCACCTAAGCTCTTTATCAAACCTATAGGGAACGTTCTTCGCTTATTCAACCATTTCTGCACCCAAAAGTCATGAACTCATCACGTGGAAAAACAACTTCAAGAGGGTCTATCACAAACATCACATGAATTCCACATACTAGGGTCAAAACTCTTAAATTTTGTAGGCAAACATAAATCAAAACTCAGAAACACATTAAACATCCATTTCAACTCATACAAATCATTAACAACTCATAAATATAAAAATCTTTTAGTTTTAAAAAGGGTTCTTGAGCTTCTAGAATGAAAGGGACCCAAGAATCAACATCTACATATCTTAAACTTTGAAGTTGGATAAACTTTAGTGCTTAAAACATTATACACACTTGAAATAAATAAATTCTTGAAGCCCACACTATGAGGGACTTTATTCTTGAAGAAACCTTGAAGAATTTATGGATGAATTTTGGAAGATTAGGGTTCTTGAATGAAACCCTAGATATTCTTGAGAGAATCGGAAAAGAAAATTATTGAATTAGGGTTTGAATGAGGGTTCCTCATATTTATATAGGCTCAAAAAGGGTGAAAAATAACCAAAATACCCTTGCAAAAAAGCCCTTGAATTACTGGAAAAATATACTTAACGCTATTTATGACAAGCCGCCAGATCCGTGATAGGCCGTCATGTATGGTCGTTACAAAAGGGGTTCAAATTCATGATTTTATGCCCAGGGCAGACGACATCATTAGAAATATTGTCAGAATGTGACGACATCATCAAAAAGGTCATCAGAAATGTGATAGCCCATCAGAAACATTGTCACCATTTTCCAGCTTGACATGCTGGAATAAAATGGGGATAACTCTTTCCTCCAATATCGAATTTAGGCAAAATTAGTATCGTCGGAAATTTAATTCAAATATCTTTTATTTGATATGTCTCAAACCACCCATTTCTTCATATATAATGAGTTTTGGTCAATTGAAGTTGACCTAAATTTTTACGGCTACTAAAACTTGAACTATAGGAAAGCTTTCAACTCGACCATGAGTTAGGGGACCTCTATGATATTAATTTATGCTCAAATAGATTCCCACATGATTCAAAGTATTTCATACTTGGGAGGATATTTCTAAAACATTTTGACTCAAATTTTTGCTTTACCAAATACGCTCTAAGGTTCAGACTGGAAGAGGATTTTACGAGGCATTATAAATACATTGTGTGGCCTATAGAGAAGCTATTTTCTCTTACACTCAATGATTGGCCTATAGATTTACTATTTTTTTTCATCATGATTGTTGGACTTATAGAGATGTTGTTCCTATTAGATATGTAAATTGGCCTAGAGAAGTGATATTCTTCATAGTCATGATGTATGACCTTTTGATATATGGTACATTCATGATTATTATATCGATAATTGATATGATTCTAGTTAAAATACGGTCTTATGACTATTCTTCCTAATTAAGGGTTAAGCTATGTGGTATATTGATGTCTTTTAGGTGGCTATAGTACTTGATGGCTAGAAATCTATTGTACCAGTTAATGAACCTTGCTTAGTTGAGATATAGTAAGTAGAGATGATTGATACGTGGCTAAAATGATGTTGAATAGTTGATAAATGAGTATTAGTTGGTAAATAATGGCTAGTTAATGAAGGATGTTAGTTAATAAAGAATGGTTAAATGATAAATGGTAAATTATGGACTATTAATGATTAATGGATATAGTAGATTATTTAATTATAATAAATGGTGGATAAATGGCAGTATTGGTCTAGTGATGAACCTTGACTAGATGCTAGATGTTGGCTATTTAATAAATAGTAGTTGTTTCCTATTCGTGATTAAGGATAATGTTTAGGATAAATAATTCGAGGTTATGTAATGGCTAGTGAACTATTGATTCTATTATAATGAGTGTTGGTTAACTAATAATGAGTAGTTAGGGTGTATTGACATGCTAGATATCTTTACAGTTATGAGTATATCGGCTTGCGTCTATGCACTTATTATATGCCTATATTTATGTGTTGATAGTTATTATGATATATTGATACTCGATAAGACCAGAGAATATTGTGGTGACATATTGATACTCGGCAAGTCCAGAGGATATTATGATGATATTGATACCTAGTTCAAGTTCGGTGGATACTATTGAGATGATATTAATGCCCGGCAAGGCTAGAGGATATTATGATGATATTGATATCCGATTCGAGTCTAGAGGATACTATTGAGATGATGTTGATACCCTTAAAGTCCAGAGGATATTGTGATAATATTAATATGTTGTTTGTGTCTGGAGGATACTATTGAGATAATATTGATACCCGAAGAAGCCGGAGGTTGATTACAATTATGATAGTCCTGATGAGAATATTTATGAGAAGTTGTAAGATTGATGGTATACTTTACATTCATTCCTGCATGTGCATTGCCTATCACCAGTATGTATCTATATTTATCAGCTGATATAGGATAATTGCATAGATATGAGTAAAGGATATGTCTTGTGTTATTGTATGTCGATTCAACCTTTAGAGCCTAGGGTAGTGGGGGTATGCTTAGGCTTGGGTAGGTATTTGGTTGTTCGTAATAGCCAGTTATTCATGCTATTATTTTTATTATTGTTTTTGATCTTATGATCATTATTATGGCTAGCTTATGAAAGATGGGTTGTTGATCTTATATCGGGATTTGAGGTATGTCTTCGGCCTCTCCTATATTATGATTGCATTATTATGCACAATGATTTTATGTCTAGCCATGTGGATTTGAATCTATGAGTATGATAGTATTTAAACCCTTATAGTGTTGTAATAAGGTCTTAAAATAAGAATAGGATGATATAGGTTATGCTTTGAGATGGCATCATGTTTATATGTATATATACCTATATATATCTAGCTATATAAAGCTATAGTACTATTATATATTGCTTCCTTCATTGTTCATATTGTATTGTCATTTCTTCGCCTTGTATATTACTACATATCTTTCTTTTGCTCTTTATTCATATATTAATATGGGATATACGGTACAATATTGGCATATATTGAATGTAGCTAGAATAAGATAGTTCACCCTGACACTTTCTTAGTTTTATTATGTTAGACTCTTGGACATGAACATGATAGTTGTTCCTTATTATCTCATTGACATATCACATAATTTCTGTATTCTTGGGTGTAGTTTCCATTATGTTTATATAATGTATATATTTGGTTTATCTTTGGAGCTTAGTTGGCAGTAGCCTACTGATTAACATTTGTTTGGTACTCATACTATACTTATATAGCCTGTAGATCATAGTACAAGTTATTGTCATTGATGTGTGCATCATGCAAAATAGGCCTGGTTCAGAGACTTAGAGTGAGCTCCTGATATTCAGGGTATTACTTATCTCTCTCTTATGTATTAGACTAGTCTCTAAGTTATATTCAGAGATAAAGTTGTATCAGTGTATTTCTCTTGATATTTCTCTTTTGTACTCTTTTTGTATTAGAAGCTCTTGTACTGATACCACCAGATTTTGGGATTCTTCTATATATTAATCTTTATTTCATATATTCTGCATTCTTTTCCTTTTATTATTGACTAGTCCATTACTAGCCGTTTTGGATTACAAGTTAGCTTTCTTACTGGTGGGTTATGGGCCATTATGACCTGAAGAAATTAGATTGTGAAAAATTGGTATCAAAGCCTAGGTTTTTTTGGTCTATTAGTACAAGAGCTAAGTGTTAGCAGAGTCCTTTGGATCAGTGCAAAGACATTCGTAACCTTTCTTTGAGAGGCTACAATGATATTTTAGGAAATTCGCTTCTTGAAACCTTATTGTGTGTCCACATTCCTATGAACCTCATAAATATCCTTTGACTCTATTCTATCCCCAAAGGATGATGCAATATTATTAATAGATTCGGACGAGGCTTCAATACATGTTTCTAGAGTTTCAATACAGTATCTGACTAGAGAGTTAGATATGGATATCAAAGATCCTCAGTTGCCACCAAAAATAAATAGGAAAGAGTCCCTATCGACTTGCAGTGTGTGGTATGGTTGTTTGGGTCATGAAGACTATTCTGGATTATGAGAGATAGTATCTTAAAGTATTCTAGGATCTTGGTTTTACTGTATTGTGATGAGGCACTGGTTTAGAGAATGCCCCTGGTATGCGATAGGTAATTAGCTAGAGTTAGCCTGCATTCCCCACCATCCTAGAGTTCCTAAGACAGGCAGTGATTTTAGATGTTTGGACATAATTTTGTGAATTTCTCTCAGCATCAGTCGTCTAACCATTTGGGCTCAGTTTGTGGTCTCTCTATGTTAATGCTTCAGGAACTGCTACGACCACAGAGAGACTGACTACTAGTCTAGGGAGTGTCCCTGACATGAGATTCCAGTCATTCAACTCATTTAGATCATCTCATGATGTTGTGATATCTTCAGTTAGAGATAGTGCACTTGGCACCTCAATTGTTGATTTAGTCGATCGATCCAATTTAGACCCATTAAGATTTATTTTCTACATGTCCATTATGCTTGTGACTGTTGAGTTTACCATGATTGGTGTGCTTTTATTTCTTGTATTTATCTCTTATTATGTGTATTGGGGTTTTCATACCCATTGATGATTGTATGCCTTGATGAAGTTATATCAGTCATTATGTGCCTTATTGTTGAATTCATGATGATGTTAGTACTCCGTGGTTTATTTCTATTAGTAGTGGATGGAGTAGATTATAATGATGTTTTCACCCTATAGGAGTGGTTTTGGGTTCGAGTCCTATTTATCTTAGCATATTAGCCCTGTTTTGTCCCTTGAGTGATATATCACATTGATGTTCATTTTGGTAGCGCCTGTTCTTTTTATTGATATTATTGTTGCTATTGCTGCCACTGTTTGAGGTTATTGATATTACTTGATGTTACTACTAGATGTTATTACATGATAAATTTGATTCTTGTTGGGTAGCTGTATAGACTAGTTCTATCTAGTTAGACTTTTATTTTACCTGTGATTATATTTGGTGGCTTGAGTAGGTAT